>NC_061117.1:153797082-153971636 GCF_002878395.1 Capsicum annuum
GACTATGTCTATCTAAAGATCTCTCTTATGAAGGGAGTGAAGAGATTTGGAAAAAAGGGAAAGCTTAGTCCCTAATTTATCGGTCACTTTAAATCGCTTTGGCAAAGAAGCTTGTGAACTCGCATTGCTTTATGATCTAGCCTCTGTTCACCGATTCTTCCATGTCTTTTTGCACAAGAAGTGCATAGATGACCCAGCAGATGTAGTCCCTATTCAGAGCATAGATGTTCAGAATAGTCTCTCTTAGGAAGAAATTCCAATCAAAATTCTTGACTACCAGATTCATAGACTAAGGAACAAAGAAGTCCCTCTAATCAAAGTTCTTTGGCGAAATAAGTCCGTTAAGAGAGCTACTTAGGAAGCAGAAGCAACATACGAACCAAGTACCCTCACCTCTTCTCATCAAACTCAGACTCAGCTCAAGCCAATAATTTTTCTTAAGATTATTCAGTTTCATGTTCAAATTTCCATTATAAACTTGATACCAAGTACCATTACTTATTCAGTCATGTATTCATGTGTCAGCTCAGTCATGTATTCATGCATCAGATAAGCATGTTAAATATGATAAAACCAGCTTATTAGTCATGTCAGTCATGAGATCATGCTTTATTTTTGCATGTCCAGTATGTACTTTCAGTTATCATTTATCTCACTATATAAGTCTCATTCGAGGATGAATATTCCAAAGGGGGAGATCTTGTAATACCTCAAAAATGCAAATCAATAATAGCGCCATATTTTAAGCTTATTAATAGTACATCGTGGTTCTTTGGTATTTTTATAATTATGTTCGATGTCAATTAAGGTCTAAAATACGTCGTAGCTATTAGGCGAATTAAAACATTCCTTACCGATAGATTTCTTAGCAAGGATATTGGTATAGTAAAACTCAAATGAGAATATCTCTTATTATAATACAAATTTTTGAGCTCATAACCCAAAAATATATAGATAATTTAATTTTCTTTCCAACGATACCACTATCGCCCAGATCCGATATCGGAGAAAAAATTTATACCCATTTTACTTTAGCATGTTAGCCTGGTAACTATGTGACGACATGAGAAAATGACTTATCACATATCTGATGATTTATTGGCTAATGTCATCATCCTTAGGCAGAGAGTCATAAATTCCAGCATCAAGCGATGATATGAGCTAACGGCTTATCACATATGTTACGACATCAGCCCAATGGCATCAGCCGTAGAATTCAGCATTTTCTAAATGGATTTGAAGGGGTATTTTGGTATTTTCACTTCACCCTAGATCTCCATAAACACTAAATTTAGCCTTCATTTCACCAAAATACATTCTTTTCTCTAAAATTCTCTCAAGAACAAAAAGTGGGGTTTCTAATTCAAGATCCAGAGCTCAAGGATTCTTCCATCAATCTTTTCAAATCAAGTATCACGGTATGTCATATGTTGATTCATGGGTCCCTTTCACCCATGAAGCTCAAGAATCTCTTTTCAAAATACAAGATTTGTGTATTTATGAACGTTCATGATTTAAATAGAATTGAAATTCATGTTCATGGTGTTGTGGGGGGTTTTGATTCATGTTTTAAATTACATATTCCAATGATTAACCCTAGTATATGAAGATTTTCATAATAATCTTGATAAACCCCCTTCAATTGACAAGTTGGTTGATATATCCATGATTATTAGATGTGTTGATGATGGTATAACTAAAGCATGCTCCCCATGTTTTTGACTAAATGCCTATGTGAAGGAAAGTGCCATACTAGTATCATAATATGAAATCTCCATTCATGTACAAGTTTATTCACGTCAAGTGTGTGATGAAATGTATTAGTTAATGAAATATGGTTATATGTATAGCCATTGTGGTGCTTTAGAACTTGTACTTCATGAAATCTCTAGCTTATTGTATTATGTATTGTGATGTTGGTCATGTATTCAAGAAAGTCATGCTTTGTTAGTTTCTTCCCATTAAGTCCTAGGGGTACTTGTACCTAAAAAATATAGTTGTATGCCGAGAGTTAGTGTCATGTTTTCATAATATCCTCAGTCAAGCCATGATCCATAGAGCTCAGTCAGTCATGTGACTCAAGATAGCTCAGTAATACAGTAAACTCAATACTATTCCATCAGTCAATGAAAACTCACTTAATTCAGTTAGTTCAGTTCAATAATCCATGTTCAGTGTCTATTCACATGGGAGTAGAAATTAGCACCGAGTGAACCTAAGGATGGGAACACACACTGTCAGATGAGGGTGTGATTCTTAGAAGTCATCCTTGCATTCCAAAACCATGTAGCCAGCAGAGGTTGAGACATCAACACTATCATATAAGGGTTTTTGAGATAGATAAACACTGTCAGATGAGGGTCCCACCAATCTCTTTTAGGGACACTGTTAGATGAGGGTCACCCACATCTTGTCCTTACCAGTGTTGTGGTATTGACATCCTTTCAATTGGGGTTATAGATTGTACCCCAACACATATATTGCATTATTTGGGACATGTCAGTTAGATGACTACTTTCCACAGTTTCAGTTACTATTCAGGATTGTTAGATACAGTTATTCAGTCTCAGTAATAAAACTCAGATAGTTCTATAGAATTTAGGACTATCTATGTAGTCATCTCAGAATAGAATGGAACTTAGCTGGTTCCATCATAAACTACACTGTCAGATACAGTCGCTCAGTATTAGTTATTTTAGTTATACGGTTATCAGTATCTCATGTTATCAATACTCAAATTAAGTAATTATGTTTTTATGAAGTCAGTTATAATTATTATGTATTCAGACAAATATTCTCACATTTATGTTGTTCAGTCAGTTATTATAGTTCATGCATGTGAACCCTTTGCATTCAACCTACCTTACATGCATACCAGTACATTTAATCTTACTGATGCATTTGTGGTATGGTGTTTTATACCTTAGGTTTAGAAGCACATACTCTAAAGCATCAGTAGCATTCCAGTACTCAGCAGTTATAGCCAGCTTTGAGTTCTCATCCTTAGAGTACATGAGCATTATCTTATCATTTCAGTACTTAGTTTATTTCAATAGTTGGAGTTAGCTGGGGACATATCCCATCAACTCTCTATTCAGAAAGTTAGAGGCTCTTTAGAATATCATGTTTAGTCAGTTTATTAGTTTGTTTTGGGTTTTTCATACCCCACACATATGTTATATTTTATTACATATTGTGTCTTAGTTTTGAATATTATGGCCTTACAGCCTTTATTTCCATATTTACATAGTATATTATGTAGTGTTCAGGTAAAGATATCAGTCATGGGTTAGCTTGTGGTCCTTTGGGGTCATAAGCACTGTGTAGTATTCTAGGTACCAGATTCGAGGTATTACGCTTTTGGCCTTAGAAATGCACCCGCAACATTCTAGAGAATCATCATGGCAATTTTCTATGACATGGTGGAAGAATTTGTTGAGGTATTTATGGATGATCTTTGTTTATGCTAACTCATTTGATGTGCGCTTATAGAATATAGATTGAGTCTTAGCTCATTGTGAGGAGATGAACCTTGTACTGAACTAGGAGAAGTGCCATTTTTTGGTCAAGGAAGGAATATTCCTTTGTCATAAGGTGTTATCTAAAGGAATTGAACTATAAAGATCAAAATTTTAAGTCATTGAAAATCTATTGTATCCTGTGATAGTAAAGGGAGTGAGAAGTTTTCTCAGGCATATAGGATTTTATAGGTGGTTTATCAAAGACTTTTAGAAGATTACAGGTCCTATGTGTAAGTTGTTGGAAAATAAAGCTAAATTTGATCTTGGCGTTGAGTGTCAAAAATCTTTTGAAGGCTTGAAGAAATGACTAAAAGAAGCACCCATCTTGATTACTCCTGACTGAGTATTACCATTCTAGTTGATATGTGATGCTAATGAAGTAGTTGTTACAGCAGTTTTGGGGCACCAAAATGATAGGGTATTTCATTCAATTTATTATGCAAGTAGAGTCTGAAATGATGCCCAGATGAATTACACAGTCATAGGAAAAGAGATTCTAGCACTTGTCTATGCGTTTGATAAATTCAAATCATACTTGGTGGGCACCAAGGTAATTGTTCACACTGACCATGCTGCCATCAGGTATCTGTTCAACAAAAAATATGCAAAGCCATAGTTTATCAGGTGGATTCTATTGCTCCAAGAATTTGATCGAGAAGTGTGTGATAGAAAAGGAGCTGAAAATCAAATGGTGGATCATCTATTAAGGCTAAAGAATCATGATCACATTATTGATGATACACTTTTCATCTGGGAAGAGTTTCCAGATATGAAATTATTGGCTCTCGATGTGTGTGAGATTTCTTGGTATGCAGACATTATAAATTTATTAGTGTGTGGATTTTACCCTTCTGTAGCTACCAGTCAACAGAGAAAGAAGTTGTTACATGGTTCTTGTGCATACATATGGGATAATCCCTATCTTTTTAAATAGGGTGCTCCTGGGATTGTGTGCAAATGTGTGTCTAGAACTAAATCTAAAAAAGTACTAGAAAAGTATCATTCATATGCTTATGGAGGCCATCATGGGGGTGAACAAATACCTAAAGAATATGTTACAATAAGGATTCTTTTTGCCAACATTGTTCAAAGATATGTTTGTCTTTATAAGGGGTATGATCAATGTCAGTGATTAGGTACAATATCAAGGTGCCATAAGATGCCCCTGAGCAATATTCTTGAGGTTGAGGTATTTGATTGTTTGGGGGATAGATTTTATGGGACAATTTCCATCATCTTATGGAAATTTATATATCCTAGTGGCAGCCGATTACATATCAAGTGGGTAGAAGTTTCTTCCTTCCCTATGAATGATGCGAGAGTTGTGATGAAGTTTGTGGAGAAGCATATCTTCTCTCATGTTGGCAAACCTAGAGCTATTATCAGTGATGGTGGTACACATTTTATTAACACATGGTTTAAAAATCTGTTGGGTAAATATGGTGTTAGGCATAGGTGGCCAGAGCGTATTGCCCATAAATAAGTAGAAAAGTAGAGGTATCTAAATAGGATATCAAGCAGATATTGCAGAAGACAGTCAATGGTCAATGTAGGAATTGGGTGAAAAAGATGGATCATGCACTGTGGGTATATAGGACAGCCTATAAAATACCTATTAGCACCTCTCCTTATTGCTTGGTATATGGGAAAGCATGCCACTTGCTTGTGAAGCTTGATCATTAAGCTTATTAGGCAGTGAAGAAAATAAATCTCGATATAAAAGCTATTAGTAAGAAGAGATCGCTCAAATTGAATGAACTCGATGAGTTTTGTCTCCATGCTTATGAGAATGCTAAATTGTACAAAGAAAACACTAAGCAATTGCATGATAATCATATTCTAAATTGATTTTTTGAACCTAGTCAACTTTTTTTGCTATTCAATTCAAGATTAAAGTTGCTTCCAGGTAAGCCAAGGTCCATGTGGTCTGGGCAATTTGAAGTTGTGAGAATGATGTTTCATGGAGTTGTTGATCTATGGAACAAGGAGAAGACTGAAAAATTCTTGGTGAATAGACAGAGAGTGAAGCATTATTAAGTAGATTATAGGGATCAATACAATACACCATAACTTTTGCAGACAAACGAATTGAGTTGGGTCAGGCCATGATGTTAACTAAGGCATTGCGTGGGAGGCAAGCCACAAATGTAATGTAATAGTGTAGTTTGTATATTAGTTATTGAAAGAAAAAGAGAAAAAAATATTGAAAATAAAGCAAAAATACAAAAAGATGTGTCATGACAAGACCAAAACTAAGGCGCTAAGTAGAAGGCAACCCATTTTTTCTTATGTTATTTTGTTTTTTTTGTTTAGTGTCTAGGAATGAAAGACTTTAAGGAAAATAGTGAGAATAAAAAGAAAGTGAATTTCACATGAAGGGAAGCAATTAGGTTTGTAAAAGATACATGCAAATGATAGATAAAAAGGTATGAAAGGGGGATAGAATGCACCAAAGGGGGGATTTCCAATGGCTTACCGCAATTAGGCCACATCGTGGAGCTAGATACAGAAAACTAGCCTTACATCGTGGTGAGGCTAGATAAGAAAATATGGGATTTCTAATAAGTCACCTTAATTAGGCCACGTCGCATATATAGATATAGGAAACTAGCCCCATATCACGTGAGAGTAATTTTAAGGAAAATTTAATTAGAATGTCGGGTTTAACCAGACCCAACCCTATTTGTTTACACCCCTTTTATAAATAACCCCCATTTGTCCCAAATTATTTCCCACTGAAACCCTAGTGCACTGCCCTATTTCCTTAAACTACTCCTCTTAATTTGTGGCACATAAAAGATTAGAACATCAAGACCCTTTCCCTCCTTCAATTTAATTCAGGTAAATGCTTAAATTCTTATCCATTCTCTTTATTTTGATGGAAACTTTAAAACTATTATTATGATTGGGTTGTTAATTTTAATAGATTGTTATGAAATATGATGCTTTGCATAGATGATTAAAGTTCACTTATTGGACAATAAGTGAACTAGACTAGTGATTATGTCTTAGGGTGTAACTGGAACTGTTATTGCAAGCTAAAGTGAAATCAATTTATGTTCAAAGTTGTGGTTGCAATGTTTAAATTTACATAGCATAGGGGGTATGTGTATCAAGTAAGAGAAGTCTGAGTACCTTTCTTAGAAATAATGCACATCTTAGTTAGCGACTTAGTATGGGGTGGCCCCAACCTTAGCTTAAACTAAGTGATGGTTGACTTTTCTCTGTGTGTGGATTTATAATGATGCACAAAATAGGTTGAACAATTATAATTAGGTGTTGTCTGTAATGCTATACATTATGGATAAACATTGTTACTCCTGATTCAAATAGATGAGTACTTAAATCCTGTGTAGAGCCATATGTTTTTGGTTTAATTTAGCTGTGAGATGCTTATACAGACAAGATGTAAATGCAAACTAGGGGAAGTTTAAGTACCCAGCTCGTACATTTGTACATCTGAGGTATCCTTAACACTTGTCCGTGCTTAGTGTGAGCTAGTATATTTAGGGATCATGTCTTACTAGTTTATTGTATGTTTTGACTGTTAGGTACTATTGATTATTTCCAAAAGAAAGGAAAAGATAAGGCTGGGCCATCTGATCCCTCAAAGAAAAATATAGGTAGTCTGACAGGATACCAAGAGCTCTGGTAGCTCCTTATTGTCAAGTACGGAGATATAGATATAGGTGGGTCACCGAAGCTGGAAAGAAATGGTACTTAAAATACATTGAACCTAATTATATCTTAGAAGTGTTTATCAATAGAGAAAGATTACAGTGCGAGTATCCGAGCATGGTTTACCAGTTGAGTAATTGCATATAACCTTTAAGTTCGAGCAGCCCACAGAGTGCAACCTGCACCTCATTAGGGATTTTTATGCTAACTAGGACCCTAGGGACACAAAACATATGGTGAAGTTTCATGGGAGTGTGGTCACCTTTACAGCCAAGGACTTGAATGAATTATTAGGTGTTCCCAAGGCTGATGCGGGGCTATTGAGGTAGCTGAATATAACCTTTCCAAATGCTCACCTCTAATACCTATTATGTGGAACCACATCTGCTGCTAGATGGACACAGCAATGAGACACTAGCCTCCATTTGACTTTTTCTTATGCTTAAATAAATAGGGAGGCGTGCCTGTGGGGAAAGATTGTCTATCATTGCCTTATTCAGGGCAAACATATAACTGACGTAACGCATGATAGGATATTTTTAATTTATGCTCTTATGTGTGATGACATTAATATCAATATAGGTTCTGTTATTTTTCAGTGATAAAAAAGGCGCGATACCATGAGAGATATCAATATGGGTTTGGTTGACTACTTAGCAGATTCTTGATAAAGAAGCACAGGGTTGAGAAAGAAAACCTGGATTACAACCTTGGTATAGATACATGCCCTATTGATGTTATGAGAGTTATGAGTTTAAATATAGATCATGGGCTAATACTCACTATACTCGAGTGTCAGGATTAGAATGATGAGATTATAGCTAGGATATATGGGATGCAGATTTTACAGCTGTGAGTAGGAAGGAGACCAGCTATGAATAAGAAAATTTGGGCAATTGAGTTGGATTTCCTTCTTGGTCACAATACCAAGACATTACTATGTATAGGTCCAGACTTTGTTAAGCCTATTGATGATGATGTGCCCATTGATGAGGAGAGGTAGTTATGAGATTCAAATATTGAGTTAGAGGAAGAAGAACATCCTAATATAGGAGCTGAAGAATATGGTCCATATGATGATATAGATGATGATGACATGGATGAGGCATGACCAGAGAGTTAAGTGCCACCTCATTATTTTTCCTTATTTATAAGCACTGGGACAGTGCTTCCTTTTAAGTGTGGGGTGATGGTACCTCATATCTCATTCTCATTCCATGTACTTTGTTTTATTCGATTAGATGTTTTTATTTAGTTGAATTGTTTCCTTTTTTGTTGTTGGACTTAGTAATTCTAACTATTCGAAATGCTACAATTTGTAATAGTTAGTATTTAGTATGGTTTTCTTATTATTTGTGTGCTTAGTAATTACTTTAAAATTTTAGTTTTTTCCCTCAGGGAATTTTTAAATAAGTCATAGTAGTTAGTTTCCCTCCCCTATGATGGATGGATGACGACTATCTTAAGGGGAGTTAGTCATAGAAAATTTAGAAGTGATGATAACCGAATCACAACTTAAGGAGAAATACCTTATGTTGGGCCATTGGGACAGTGACTTGGAACATATTTGTCTTGAAATAGAAGTGTGTCATAAACTAAAAACGGAGCTAATTTTAGATACTTAATCTCAATTGGTGTAATTTTTGGTTCGTTGGCTTAAAATTTGAATTTGACTAAGTACGGGATCAAAAGGATCTGACTTAAATATAGCATGCACCAAGAGTGAGAGAGTTCTTTTAGTTATTCTACATGTATAGTGATGTCTAGAAATTTATCAGTGTTTACAAAGCAAAATAAAGGATGTTGTGTGTAGGAAATAATGTAGGCATTTTTGTTAATAGTTAAATTTTTAGATCGTGTATACCTATCCTTGTGCATATCCTTAGTTAGCCCCATTGAACCTATAGCTTGATTTCTTTGGTATCCTTATATGAAACCTAATCCCTTCTTTGATTGACCTTAATTTGATCCAAAGCTCCTATGCGCTTTGGTATAAAAATTAGTTGAGTAAGGAGTTTGAAAACAATAAGAGAGTAAAAGGTGAAAGTGAAGCCCCAAAGTAGTGGTCAATGGTGTTTAAATTTGATGTATTGTGGTTGGGAGTGAAAAGGAAATTTTGTGCTCAAAATTAAATCATTCATTAATAGAAAATACTCTCACCATATTGTATGTTAATGAGCTTAATGAGATGGGGTAAAACAAAATATTTTTGAAAGTAGTAAAACTTAAAGTTGGTTGCTATAGACTAATCTTAATTGTACAATGCGATGTATTAAAGCACGTAGGGAGATTAGCCACTATTTGGTAAATAGTTCTTACCCGTCCCTTAGTCTATAGTGCAACCATGAAAGACCTAGTTTCTCCTCTATCCCAACATGACTATTAGTGGTGTAGGACACTAAGGGAAAGCTTATGGTTCATTATCTATAATGTATAAATTCTTTGTTGAGACTGAGTAATTTAATTTTGTATTTCCATTCTATTGTATATTGTAAGATTTCGAGTTAATGTGGGGAACTTTCTTGTTGTGAGGGTGCATGTGGATGATAGTTAAGTGACTTATAGTGTTTTTACATTGAGTGATTTAATTAAGTTTATGAATAAATTAGAAGTTCACTGTTGAGGTAAAGATGTTTGAAAAGAATTATCCCATGTTTATAGAGGTAAATTGACATATTTTGAGCTAAAAAGTCATTGTTAGGTTTATGAGTGCCCAACACAAGAATTTCTCCTAGGTTGTGATGTTAAGCTTAATTGGGTATAGTGTGATTGAAGTTGTTCGAGGATGAACAAGGTTCTAGATGTGGGGTGGTGATCTTGGGCATATTTATATGTCCAATCACCAATATTTACCTATAATAGAACTTGTTCTGTAAGCTAAAATGTGTAATTTTTATTGTATTTGAGCTTTAATTGTTTTCCTTATCTAATGGACATGATTAGTTTTTGCAGGACTAAATTTAGATGAAATTGGATGCATGAAAGAGAAGTTAACGATGAATGGAGCAATAGGATTGAGTTGCTGAGATAAGGATATTGGAAGTTAGCTTTGAAAGTAGAGAATAAAGTAAGGAAGAATAAATGAAGATAGTAAAATCCAGTGACTAATTGCAATTAGACCGTGTAGTAGAGCTAGATGCAGAAAACTAGCCCCGTGTTATAGTAAAGGGAAATTCTCAATTAGTAAATTCCATTAGTTCACTATGATAAGGTTGCATCATAGAGATAGATGCAAAAAACAAGCCTCGCATCGCATTAAAGGTCACATATTGGGAAATAAAATCCAACAATAAAAGGAATGAATCAATTCAATTGGAAACACTTGGGAAACGTAAGCAGAGGTCGAAAAATACTACAATATCTCTTTTAGGGTTCTTTGAACTTCATTATTTTGAGATTACTACTTGGGAGGATTAATTATTCGTTTTTATGCTAAATTCAAACATGAATAGCTAAACACCCTTATTCTGGGGTTGAGGCCAAGAACATAATTGCACTTTGATATTCGTTATCGAAGTTTATATTGGATTATCGTATGGGTTGTTCTTAATCTCTTGCTCTTACTATATTCATGAATGGCATCCATAGAATAAACATATATTCCTATGTGAATGCGAGATGGGAATCATAAGATAGAACAAAAAGATTTCAGAGCAAGGTTCTCATCCTTTTATAAAATAAGGGATTTGAATTAGTATCTAGGATAGGGATATACCTAGAAGCCTTATTTCGTTTAATTCCAGGAAGATATCATTATGCATCTAAATGGATTATTGCATCCCTGCTCAAAGATGTAGTTACATCTAGTTAGGTAGAAGATTAGAGGTCGGGAGACCATGATCATACTATAAACTTTGCAAATCAATAACCCGATAATCAACTAAATTACAATAGGAATAGAAATTCATAAAATTTTCCAAAGTGTCTCAACCCTAGAATTCTCATCATTATTATTTACAACCCCAGATTAAGTTGCTATTATTGCATGTCGTTATTTCTTAATTTGTTATATTTTTCTTTAAATATTCACAATCATCTTAATACCTTAAAATACTCAATACATTCTTGTCAAAAACTAAATTTGATTGAATTTCTAGTTGTATAGTCCTCATGGTTATGATATTTAATTATTCTAGTCACTATATTACTTTTATGATCATGTACCCTTGTGTGTGTATTGGACCGTAGCACCACACTTATAAAAGAGGGATTATGAGACATTTAGGAATGTTTCCCTGTCTTGTGTTTCAATCTCAAGCTATATAGAGTCTAAGATCTTGGATTCCTTTGATTTTTTACTTGCTTATCTTTCAGCTCATGTATCCAAAAAGATCTGATGTTTAGGCGAGCTCTTGTATCCTAATTGAGGGCAATATGGGAAAAGCCCATCCAATTTTTGAGATTCAGACTTGGTCAAGGGTCATGACAGCTAACTCTCCTTGAGGGGTTCTACCTGTCCCTACTAACCCTACTTTTGGGAGTGACACTTCTCCTCAGTCACCTTAAAATGTTGGGTTCCATCTCTCTTTTCCTCTAGTAGCTTAGGTTGGAAGAAAGTGATCCAATAGGATGTATTGGATGAGTCCTAACTTCTATTGTGGCTAGTACTCCCTTCCCAAACTTGTTAGAAGGCAGACATTTTTAAATTGGTAATGCTCAAAGGGCATAAGGTGCCTAACATCAGGTCAGTGGGGACCAATCTTTACTCACCTATCCTCCTTGTCAGTTTTATGGTCTATCACACTGTGGTTGTTGCGAGAAAGGAAAGAATCGATGTTTTAAATATGGTCAATTGGGTCACATGCAATAGGAATGTCCCATAATGATTACCTCTTGGGAAAAAAGGTACTAGTTTCCGCTTCTCTATCTCTTTCACCTAGGGGTGCCTCATCTAGCTTTGACATTTGTTGGGACCATCTTAATACTTTTACTATCACTTAGAATCTCGAGGCACCTTATGATGCTGACATGGGTGTGTTGAAATTTTTCTATTGTGATGTGTATTGTTTGCTCAAACTAGGCTCTACTCTTTCTCGTATGACCCTATATTGGATATGCAGCTTGGTTTTTAGTTTTGAGAGTCTCTTATTTCCCTTTCTAGTTTCTACCCTATAGCAGACCCTGTGGTTGTTA
Organism: Capsicum annuum; assembly: GCF_002878395.1. Classification (NCBI taxonomy): domain Eukaryota; kingdom Viridiplantae; phylum Streptophyta; class Magnoliopsida; order Solanales; family Solanaceae; genus Capsicum; species Capsicum annuum. The sequence continues at coordinate 153,809,415 of NC_061117.1, forward strand.
AAAGGGTCTATAGGGGTGTGTGGTATTTGTTAGTGGTAGAAAAGCTCTTGTATACTTGATAGAGTTGGGCGTGGCTGATTTTAATATTGTCCTAGGGATGGATTCGTTACATTTGTGTTATGTTTCCTTACATTGTTAGACCCGTAGGGTCATGTTTTTATTCTGTAATGAGCTAGTCAATATATGGGAAGGTAGTTTTTTGATGCCTAAGGTGAGATTCATTTCGTATCTTAGAGTCCATAAGTTTATCTCAAAAGGGCGTTTGTATCATTTGGTTTGAGTTAAAGGCTCTAACTCAAAAGGTTCTTCCCTAAAGACCATTCCAATGGTCAATAAGTTTCCTGATGTTTTCCCTAGTGATACCAATTAGAGGGGAGTGTTGTGCTCGTTGGCATAATGGGAGGAAGGTCAAAGTTTGATCTTAAATTTTCTTCTAGCGATGGTCCCTAAGGTAAGGTCGGGTTGTGTACTCCAGTGATTCTCTCTTGTCTCAGTCGAGAGGGTGCTCTACTAGTTCGTAATGTATCCTATTAGCCTTTGTGCCTATGGTTCATATCTTGCACATATTTTGTTCCCCGGATATAAGTATTGACCTTACATTGTATTACCAATGGTATGTATAGTGGTGCGTCATTTGGTGTCCAGTCCTAAGGACTCCTCCTTTGGTATGTTGTGTCAAGATAGGTCTCATTTATGACCCTTCTTGTGTTGGGATGATAGTGGCTCAAGGAATATGGTGATATTTTGAAATAGGGTAAATATAGAATTCCCTAAGTGGGGGAGATTCTAGGGCAACTTCCAAAACTACAGTTTTGGAAAGGAGTAGAAGGTGAAAACCTTCGTGAAAATGATAGAGGGTATTAGATCTTAGGAAGGATAAATCATATCATGGGTATGAATATGGTAGGCTTGATTATTGAGGTTGGTAGATATACCAATAGTCATGTTAGGTGCTTAAGAGGTTTGAGGAGGCATATGTATGACTTGCTTTATGGCATAGTTGTGTTATGGTTTTGGATTTTCAATCTTATGTTGGTCATTTTGGCTATAATAATTGGTTATAGTTTTTCTGTATATTCTACTTGTGATTTACAAATGATAACAGTAATGGATCAGAGTAGTTGTAATACCCCTCAAAGTTCCCTCGTAGTCTGAGCCTTAGAGAATGTCAAGCGAAGTGTAAATCTCTTCCCTAAGTGATTAAGAAGTGACTTCCTAAGTAATTGGTGTTTAAACCATATAGAATTTTCTTAAATTTGACTTTTTTCATGCAGAGAATTGAATTAGCTTTGCAACGATACCAATTTCATCAAATTCGGTATCGGGGTGAAAAGTTATAGCCGTTTTACCAAGAGTTATTGGAAATGCCCAGGTACGACGAATGATCCGATGGACCATCGAGTGTGCGATGGACCGTTGTTTGGACCATTATGACCAAGGCAGTAACTCTTTTTCTGGCCCAAGTGTGACGGCCAAGACTATTGACCATCGGACTTGCAACGGACCATCATTGTGACCGTCGCGCCGAGGCAATGTGGACTCATCCTAGCCATTGTATGACGGATGACCCAACGGACCGTTGGACTTGCGAAGGACCGTCGCTCCGACCATCACATCAAGGTAGTGTGTCCTCTTTTTGGCCATTCTATGACGGATGACCCGACGGACCGTTAGGCTAGAGACAGATCGTCGCTTCGACCGTCGCAGCCCCTGTTGCGTATTTTTAAGTCCTTTTTAAAAGGGGCTTTTGGGTATTTTCCCTTTTAACCCTCAAATATATTCCAAATGAACCTAATAGCCTCATTATCTCCCAAAATCATCCAAAGGCTAGGGTTTCTCTCTCAAGAGCAAATTTAAAGCCCTTCTCCAAGAAATCCAAGAATTCACCATGAATTCTACAAATTGAGTTGAGATTTGAATTCCCCAAGTTCAAAGGTTGCAAGAACCCTCTCTCAAGAGTAAGAAGAAGAGTTTAAAGCAAGCTTGTTCATCCAATTTCATAATCTAAGGTATGTGGGATTTTGAACAAGGATAATCCTTTCACCCTTGTGCCCAAAGACTTACTTAAACTATAATTTTCTGCAATTTATAAGATTTTACATGAATTTGAATTAGGGTTTTTCACCCATTATTATTGATTGCAATATTTTGATGTTTCCCATGAATTGAGAGTCTAATGGAATGATTTTCACATATTTCCTCGAGAAATTATAGTTGGGTCTATACCCTATGATTTAAATCCTTGAGAACTTAATAGTTGAAATGTTTGAGATATTGAAGCGTATGAGTATGCTAAGATATTGAGATAAATTGCTGAAATTTCTAGGTTTCTACATGAGTTATGAATCTATATGCTATCTATTATGCTTTTGATGAGTTTTAACTTGAGATTAAATTATAGATTATTTAGCCCTACTTGAGACTTGCAATTTTATGAACTTTTATGCTATAAGCACCCATGATTTGAGTATTCTGAGATTATTGAGAAATGTTTTGACCTAATGGTCATGGAGTTTTGAAATCCACTTTACTACATGAGATTACAGATTTCATTGTTGGGTTCTTAATGGACCATGAAATTATTTTAAAGTAGACTTTCATGAGATGAGCGAGATAATCTAAGGGGAGTAGTGTTTAACACCGAGTTGGGTAAGTTTCTATGGTTTCTTACCCCAGAACTACGTGCCACCATAGGTTGGGCCTGAGGCCAAGATAATTTTTGACCTAAGGCCGAGATATTGGGCCTGAGGCCAAGATAAGTGATCACTGAATTAAGGTTATAATCCCTGGCAAGAGTAGGATGCTCCTCCATAATGTGGGGTCTCTTCGTTAGGAGGACAAAATGTTAGACTCCATATAGCTCTCATGGTTTATGTCGGTTAAGAGAACCTCCCTTAAAACTAAAGCTTTGAGATTAATTATTTCCTTAAGACTAAAGTATTTTCCCTTGAGATAAGTATTTTCCCCAAAGTGAATAAAATACCTTCAAGTTTGTTTCAAAGTTATATGATTCCAAAATTCAAGTACTTGAGTTCAAAAGAGTTATGAGTTCTTGAGCAATAAAGAAGTTTTACTCTCCATGAGACATATGAATGAGTTAAAAGTATTGTTTAAAGTTTCCTTTAGCCTATGGATAATGATAATAAGAGAAGATTACCAATTTCAAAGTTAACATATGATGATTCATGAGATTTTTGTTACATGCTCCATTCTACATGATTCATGAGCTTTACATTTAATATTTATTCAAGCCATGTGAGTCATTACTTATTGCATGCATGATTTTATTAAAGAGTATTGATGCTTTTTTATATAAATGCATTCACCCCTATAGACTATGTACATTCCCAAGTTTTGATCCACATATACATCTATGTGCTACATTATCTTATAATGTAGGTTCAGGTGCTCAGTACCAGCCCCATCAGTGACTTTCGAGTACCTCTATCTATATTCTTACAGTGGTGAGTCCTCATGGTTGGAGGACCTATCTTCAGACACTTTTGCATTTGAGAGACTATGTTATTACTTTTAGTTCATTTCGAGTTAGTTAGGGACCTGTCCCAATGGCTCTCTAGTTCATGGATTAGTAGAGTCTTTGTCAGAATAGTTACCAGATTGTGATTGTGTTGAGAATTCCAGTATTGTGGTCGTTTGGACTGAGTACTTTCTCTATATCTCCCATCATACAATTTAACTATGCTAGTGTTTAAATTATTTCATCTTGAAATGAGTATTATTTGTAGAAGCAAGCTCAAAGGATTAGCTTGGGGCTACTTGGAGCCTTAAGCACCGTGTGACGTCCCGACAGGCGATTTTGAGTCGTTACAGTAGTGTTCGTGATGGATGTAAGGAATATAGCCCAGTGTCTTAAGATAATTCCATCTAAGTTTTTGATAGGCTTGAATATATGAGTATGGATAGACTCAGGCACTCTTAGTGCTATGTCTCTAGGAAGCTATAAGTTGAATCAGACTCGCTTCTAGCATTAGCATGGTGCCTTTTAAGGCATTTTATAGTAGGAGATGTTGTTCTCCTAATGTGCGGTAGGAAGTTATTAAGGGTAAGTTTCTCAGCCCCGATTTATTTCACCAAGCCTTAGAAAAGGTGAAGGTGATTCGTGAGAGGTTGATAATTGCTCAAAGTCACCAAAATTCATATGTGGACATGAGGTGTAGGGATTTAGGGTTTAGTGTTGGTGATTTAGTATTCTTGAAGGTTTCGCCCATGAAGGGAGTGATGTGATTTGGTAAAAAAGGGAAGCTTAGTCCACGTTATGTTGGTCCCTATTTGATATTAAAAGTATTGGAAATAGTTCCTGTAAGTTGGAGTTGCCTTCTAGATTAAACTCTATTTCCCCAGTTTTCCATGTCTCTATGTTGTGAAGATGTGTGGGTTACCATTCCTTGGTTATTACCTTGGAGGATGCTAGTATTTCAAACTTTTGCCGACGAAGCGATCCCTGTAAGGATCTTGTAATCAGCAAGTTTTCTGGTTGGGAATGAAAGAAGTGGCTTCGGTGAAGTTTCTATGGAGGAAACAATTGTCTCAGGAAGCTACTTGGAAGGCGGAGGAGGACATAAAGTCCAAGTATCCGCATTCGTTTTCCATTACAGAAACTCATGATCAAAGTATTTGTTAATCTTCTTGTTGTGATGTATGTCTTTGGTATACAATGAGTTCACGTCCCTAAGCTTTGAATTGATCAAGTGTTTTGATAAATGATGGGTTTGAATCATAAAGGCAATGAAATGAATAGTTGATTGATGATGATTGTGATAAATGTTATATCCTTGTGGTGTACCTTGTTCTAAAATTTTTGGAGGTTGTTTTTATGTCTGATAATGTGTTGACTTGTGTTTATGCTTTCCTTACCCGTCATTCATGGACGAATGATCCAAGTGGGGGAGAATTGAAACACCTAGGCTTGGAACCATGAGAAAAAAATTATTCATTTGATGTCACTGGGCTAGGTACAACTAAGGGGATGAGTCATACAGCTTGGATATGAGTTGACCTCCTCTAGTACCCTAGGCACTGTGGGGATGGTTACTCGCTATCCTAGGTACTAGTTAGCCCCCCCTAAATCATACAAGAAGGTACGAGTGGTACCCAACATGGTCGTATAGACTGGTGTCTTAAACTTGGAGTGGACTATTTTTTGTATGAGTGGTGTGTATAGTTTAAGGCATGACTAGTACCCATTGTATACAACTCAAGGGTGTGTAGTCATACCCTAACTAGTATAGCTGACCTAGGACAAGCCTAGGGTATGATTTAGGGTACCACTCGTACCCGAGGGTACTGTTTACACAAGTAAGTTGTGCCCAACATTGTGGTCATTTTCCATCTTGTAATTACGGGCCCTATGTTCATTTCCTACCCTCAAAACCCTAAGTGCCCCTCTATATAAGTGTGTGTGTGACCATCTAAGATACATTTTTAGGGGATCAAACATCCTAAATACTCTCTCAAGCATATTTTGGAGAATTGGATGCTAGGGTTTCAAGCGTGTTCATCTTGGGATAAGAGGAATCAATTCTTCCTTGGTGAATTATCTTTTTTGAGGCATGTAAATCTCTTCATTTTTAAATAACTCAAAAACCTTGTATTTCACACTTGTATTAGTAAGTGTACATTATGGTTTTGAAATCAAATGAAAAGGGTTTTTGTTGCCAATGATGAATAATGTTTGTTCTTGCTTGAGCTTGTGATTATGCATGTTATTAGTGGTGGCTTGAATGTGTGGATACTACTTGTATGTGGTCTAATATATGGGCCTTGAATAACCCTAATAATTATGAATTCTACATGAATTTGGTCTTGATAAAGGTATGCATATAAGGTATTTGTGAAAATGTCTAAATGAATTGTCTAGTCATATGTTAATAGTGTGTTGAACTATCATATTGGTCTAATGAATATGAATGAGATAAGATATTATTGTAATGCATGTAAGTAATTAGTAAATTACTGGTAAAGGCCTTGTTGACCATGTATTGAGTCATGATGAATGTGAATGCTTGGTAAATAATTTGTAAGAACTTTGTTAATCATGTAATGGATTAATTTATGACTATAGATGGTGTGATGGCCCAATAAGTATGAATAGTTGATTATTTGTATTGTGATGATGTTGTTAGCCATGTAATAAGTTAAATTATGACCATGTCGGTTTGATGGCTAAGAAAGGAGTTCAATCCCCTAAACATGAACTTGAATTGTGTGTAGAACTAAAGTGTGGTATAGAAATACTAATGAAGAATGATTGGTTAGGTAAGGGTCTTGATGAGCACTGAATGAATTGAATGATGATTTGAGTTAAGTCATTGGCTTAATAAAGTGTTCAATTGATAAATGCTCCCATGAATACCTTATGGTCCCATGTGGTTGTGTTTTGGATAAATGGTTTATGTCCTTAAGTATTGAAATGAATTGTATGGATGTTAAGGAATGAACTAAAGGGGTTAAGAGCTCAAATGTCGACTAACAATGGTAATGAAATGGCTTATGGTTAGAGTCCCTCACCCAATGAAATGGCTTGTGGTTAGAGTCCCTCGCCCAATGAAATGGCTTGTGGTTAGAGTCCTTCACCCAATAAAAAAGCTTGTAGTTATAGTCCTTCACCCAAGGAAATGGCTTGTTGTTAGAGTCCCTTACCTAATGAATTTGTTTAATGTTTGGCTCCCCTTGACTAATGTAATGGAGAAGTTTAAGGTTCTAAAATTGGTAAGGTGAAATGTTGAAAGTTCTTCACTACATGGCTCATGAATGAATGCTTTATGAATGATTACTATGACTCTTTCCTTCACTTGGCATGCTATATATAAACATATGTATATGCATCTTAATATATGCCTATAATAGTGTAACTGTGATTGCATATGATGGTTTGACTTGGATTGAACAAATGCGGTATTTTATCCTTATCCTCAACATAGGGGCCAGAGTTTCTTCTTCCTCTTCTACGTAGTGACCAGGTATTAAGAACAGTTTGGGAATTGACATTGAGATGGTGAGCTTTCATTCTCCGGAGGGCATATATTTCATAGTCTTTTACTTCAAGTCATAGACTTGTATAAACTTAGCATTTGGTTATTGTCGAGGGCCTGTACCGACATATTGTTGACATTAATTTGGTAGAGGCTTTGTGGATGACTGTGGACTTGCGTATATTTTCTTGATTTTTTTCATTAATGAAATGTTAGATATTTTCTAAGTATTGACTAATAGCTTTATTTTCTGCTACTTGATACTTGGTCGGAGTTTGTTTGATACTTACGAATTGAATAGATAGTTAGGTTGGGTTAACGGGGTGATCTACAGTCCAAGTTGGGCTTAAGATTCCTACATGACATGGTTTAGTTTTAGGGCGTGTCAATTTTGATAATTAAATTCAAATCATTGTTGTAATTTCCTTCTCCCAATCTCTACCTCCCTCTTAGGTTTGTAGTGAATACAGGTTGGATCCTAATGTTTGCAATCATAAAGAAATCATTAAGCACAAAGAAAACCACAATACCCACAACAATAATAATCTAGAACGATTGAACGCTTCCCTACTTTGCTAGTCTGCGAGGGTTCCCACAACCTTAGCTAAGGAAATTAGTCGCTCATCGTTGTGAAACTATTAATGGAATTCATAATTGAAAGTGTTAAATCAATATCTTTAACAATTAATGGAATTCATAATTTAAATTCACATTAATGATCATGAAACATATCCTCTTTAATAAACAATTTTAGGGAAAGAGGTACATGCTTTAGATACCAAGAAATCTTGAGAAGAAATCAATCATAGAGCCCTAGATAATCAACCCTGAGAAACCCTATTTGTTCTTTACTTAAGGAATTTGAGTGAGTTGGGAGTAGTTTATGATTGTTTAAGTGATGAAAATAACCCACTTTATTTATGGTCATGGGTTTCAATATGGGGAAAAAGGAAAATTACTAGAATGCCCTTACTTAAAATTACTAAAAAGATGCCCAGTTATTATGGGTCACATCATGACTCGTGACGACTAGGTATGATTCTATAATACCCCAGATTTTTCCTAGCTTAAAGTCATCCCTTGAATGTTAAGGGATAGCTTCCAAAATGAATACTATTTATTTCACATGGAATCCCTTAGATTTGGACTTTCCATTGCGTAGGAAATTGAATTAGCCTACCAATGATATAAGATTCGCCTAAATCTGATAACCGAGTAAGAAGATATAGCTATTTTAAGTTCTTGTCGCAAAACACCATCGTTTGGACCCTTAGCACATCGCGGATCAAAGTAAATTCCCAATTGTCCCATTCTAGTACACCTCTGCATTATTGGCGTATCGCGGAGAGGGTTAATTTCCCGTTTTTCAATTTCCAGAGGTCCATCGCAATAATGGCACATCGCACGATGTGCCAAAAGGGCATTCCAAAGGGACACCGCGATGTCTCCGTATCGCGGAGCTAGCCCAGTTTCCATTTGTCAATTTTCAGTAAGCCACCGTGATAGTGGCATGTCGCGGTGGCCACCCAGATCAGGAAAATATACGTTTTCCAATTTCATATAAAACTTTAAAGGGGGTATTTTGGTAAATCCCCAACTCCCAATCCATCCAAAAATAATAGAGTAATCATACTTGAGAGCATTTTATACTTTATTCATCATTATTTCTTAAACAAAACCCTAAGGCTCATACTTTGTCTCCAAGAAATCTAAAATTTCTCCATTAATTCTCCAAGACTCTTCAAGATTGAGAATTCCCAATTCAAATTACAAATTTACTGCAATTTTTATGATTTCCCATGAAATTTAAGTTAGGGTATGCCCATTGTTGTTATTTATAAGTTTATGATTCTTTCATTGATTTAGAAATTGAATTGCATGATTTTGTTCATACTCCATGCATATTGCTGAAATTTCCAGATTTTGAGTTGTTTTATGAATATTGACATTATCAAGCATGATTATTATGATGATTTAACATGAGATTGAAGCATGGATTACTATCCCAAGATTTAATATTATTATTTTAAGAAATATGATGTTTTAAGCATCTTACGAAGAGATTATCCTCAATTTTTCAGGAAAAACTTTGAACTTTTAATCATTGGTTTAGCTTTGGAATCCACTACAGATTTTATAGTTTACAAAACTTAGATTTACTCAGATAAATGCATAACTGGTTTTGATATGAATCCTTATGCTAGTTTCTAAAAGTGGATTTCCAATTGTTTGAGCATACAGATTTAAGAGGGAGTAGTAGTTAGTATCGATCAGCGTGCCCTATCTTCCACAGAACTACATAGCCAACGTAGGTAAAGACTCAGATTATTTCTATTTATATGGATGATAGATTTAGCTTGTGATTGATCACCTGGATTAGGTTATACTACCTGGCAAGAGTATAACACCTCCACCCAATGTGAGGTTTTCTCCTTATGAGGTCAAGACGTTGGACTCCATGTAGCTCACATGGTTTATGTCAGTTAAGAAAACCTTCCTAATAGTAATGATTTTCAGAATAGTTTTAAAAGTATTTTCCCTACAGTCTAATAGTTAAGAATATATCCTCTTGCATAATAAGTCTTAAGAGATGATTTAAGAATAAGAAAAGAATACATATTTTAGAAGTAAGTGTTATGGCTCACACGATTTGTACTATATATTTTACTATTCTTGATTATGATCTTCAGCTTTTAGATTTACTCAAGCCTACTGAGTCATTTATATTTAGCATGCATGATTTCATAAACTGTGATGATATTGTTTACTTATTGCATACACCCCAATATACTCAGTACATCCTCAAAGTACTGATCTGCATATACGTCTATGTGCTACATTGTCTCATAATGTAGGTTCAGGTGCTCAGTCTTAGCAGCATGAGTGATCTTCAAGCATCTCATCTACATCCCTGTAGTTGGTGAGTCCTCATAGTTTGGGGACTTAGTTGTTCAAACTTTCAGTTTATTAGTAGATGTTTCTCATTCTATTTCAGATCATTTAAGTCATTTAGGGTTTGTCCCACTGACTCTTTAATATTACTAGTAGAGGCTTGTCAAACTATTAGTTTTGATGTATATAATTCAGTTTTGATGTTTCAGATGTTATGCTTAGATTATTCTTAGATATTACATATAATTTTTGCATTCTAGCATGACTTTTATGTCTATATTTCCATTATTATAAGATTTAGGCTCAGTAGTATGTAGACAGGGTTCGCTTAAGGCTACTTATAGTCTTTAGCACTATTTGACATCTCGAGATCAAATTTTGAGGCATTACAAACTTATTATCAGAGCCTAAGGTTTAGAGAGTCCTAGGAACTCAGACAAGCCATGTTACATAGAGTCTTGATCATCAATGTGAAGCGTGCTACATCTATGAGCAAGAGGATATAGAGCATTTTAGGAAATCATCTCTTCTTTCATGATCTATCATGCTCTCATTTTCTCTATCTGCTTCTAACTCATGGTTTCACGTGATAGAAAATACCTTCTCATTGAGCTAACGCTCATAGAAATGATAATCATCTACCTCATCCCGCAGATTCTTTGGGTGAGAATATGTCACATGTAAAGTTTTGGGTTGTCTTTCAAGTGTTATCCCAAGCTGCGATAACTAATGTTCAGGGCAACCATCAGGCTACAATCCTACCTCAGCAGGCTGGAGACTTAGCCGTAGCCAGAATCTAAGATTTTATGACAATGAATCTGCCAGAATTCTATGGGTCAAAGGTAGGTGAGGACCCACAGTTGTATCTAGATGAGGTAAGGAAGATCACTCGAATTATGCATGTTTCTGAAGAAGAGAGTGTGGAATTGGCATCGTATAGGCTGAAGGATATTGCATATGATTGGTTGGTGATGTGGAAGAAAAATAGAGGTGAAACTGCAGCTCCCATGACTTGGCAGATATTTTAGAATGTGTTCTTAGACAAGTTCTTGCCACGTGAGATGAGGGAAGCTAAGGTAGAAGATTTTATGAACGTGAGGCAAGGCTCAATGATAGTGAAGAAGTATTTCCTCAAGTTCAACCAGTTGTCTAAGTATGCCCCTAAACAGATGGCTGACCCCAGGTCAAGCATAAGTAAGTTAGTGACCGGTGTATCCTGGTTAGTAGTTAAGAAGTGTAGGACTTCTATGCTCATTGGAGATATGGATCTTCCTAGATTGATGATGCACGCTCTGTAGATTAAGGCATAAAAGAAAAGGAAATAGAGAGAGTAAATAAGAGGGATAAAAGAGGGAAGTTTGATTATGGTCAGAATAGGTCTGGAGGAGGAAATCGTTCGCAGTTTTAGAATTGTTCATCCATGCCTGCGCCTTCATTATCCAGTGCTCCTGCACCCAAAAATAGGCAAGAACAGTGGGGTAAGTCTTTTATGTACAGATCTCAGAATAGTGTGAGTGGTAGGCCCAGCTATCCTTAGTGTGCTAGGTGTAGGAAGAATCATACTGGTAAGTGTCTAGCAGGGCAGAGAGGTTGTTATAGGTATGACCAGCTAGGCAATGGAATGAAAGAATGCCTGCATGCTATACAGGGAAATAAGAATGTACTTCCTTAGACTCAAGCTAATAATTCTCCAGCTCCTCCAGGTCGCACAGCTCCTCCTCAGGGTGCATCATCCAATACCGGTGGTGGTCAGTGCCAGAATTGGTTTTATGTTTTATCAGCTACTTTCTGGTCACACGAGGCACCAAAAGCATATGTGCCAGATCCCCTCTTAGCCTTTTGAGTTTGCCACCCTTGGTTAGTTAGCAAGATCTGATCTGGCATCTCGGAAGCTGTCTCCCAGTGTAGTCTCATAAAAACTCCTCAAGAGATGGTATCTATCTTGGATCTGGAATAGATTGTCAGGGCTCTGTAAAATATCTCTAATAGGCTTGTCCCTGACATTCGATGGTTGGGCACCATGTTCAACTTCTTATTGAACCTAAACTATGCCTCATATATAGATTCTGACTATAACTGCCTAAAATTATAGATCACGTCCTTAAGCAACAATATCCTGGATGGAGGAAAAAATTATTTCATGAGTTTCCTGCAAAACTCATTCCATGTAATGATAGATCCTCTTGGTAGTTCCCCTAACCATAAAAATACTTCTCTTGTAAGTGAGAAGGGGAAGAACTTTAGTCTAACTTCCTGATTTACCCTATGATTTTTATACAAACTACAAATCCTAATAAAATTTGCAAGGTGCATATTTGCATCATATGCAGTCAAACCCGCAAATACACCCTTCAAATTTTGGAGCTAGATCATTGCACTCTTTATGTCAAACTTAATGCTTCGGGGTAAAACAAGAGGAATAATGGCTCCAGTCTCTGCTGGCTTAGCGTATCCCAGATCTTCTTTATCATCCTTGTACGAGTGCATATACTGATATACTGGGATCACTTGAGGATGGCCTCCTCTAACTTAATTCTAATTTCTGTTGAGTGATGCTCGGCGGTCTACTTCTTGTTACTACTTAGCTAGATCTGCCTCGCTAGCTACTGATTGAGGTTCTTTCGTTGCGCTCATCTCATTAGTATCTTATGATAAAATCATCCTAGTCTGCTGATCAATAATATCATGTACTCTTTCGCGAGGAGGGGGAGGCAAATTCTTACGAATCCCTTTAGAAATATCATCTCTTTTTGGTTCTATCATCTTTCTAGATGATTTTAGGATCCTCTCTAGATTCTGATTCATGGGAGTATGGTATTTCCTTTACTCCATGTGCTAGACCTAAACCGATGTATACCCAACTAAGAACAAAAAAAAGAAAAACCGAAAAACTATAACAACGTTAATTCATAAATCAACACCATATTTCCTGACAACAACACTAAAATTTAATAACTCCCAAGCTACACCTTTAATCTAAAGGTTTTGTGGTCTCTTTCAAATATAGTAACCCAAGGAAATACGTAGAATCGTGTCTCTAAATTATTATAACCAACGAACAAAACTAGAAAAGTAAATGGGGGGTTTGAGTGACAATATCGAACAAGTGGCGAATAACAACTTTGGTTGTATCAGTCATAAGTGAATAGTATGATTGTGTTCCCATGGCTTCTCAACTCTGTAGGATTATCATTATTTATTGAACCAATCTAATACCATGCACATAGAATCAATATGTTATGTACCATCAATAGTCTTTGGGTGTAGGACCCCATAAAATTCTTAGCTTAATTAAGTCCTTTAAGCTTGCTAAGGGGTCCCAAACTTAGAAAATTATAGCTAAGTATTCAGACTTAGTGTTATTTTAGCCTTTGAAAGTTGGAAATCTTATTTCGTGACCTTTACATCCATTAAATATTGATATTTGAGTTAACTCATGATCAAGAATGTCAATAGGTATTTTCAAACAAGTTTTGGATTTTTCAGACCTTGTTTAGATCATCTTTGAGTGCCCAAAATAGTAGGTAGAAACATCACATCGACCATCGCATCTATAAGATAGTTTTTCCCTAGCATCAGTGCAAATTCCAATAAATCGATGTGTACTCGACGCGGCACATTGGCTATTGTGTCAATGTCAATGATGCAGCGCATCGCCCTGTGCGTCGTTAACACAGTTTATAGGCATTAAAAGGCCGCGTCCTCAGGGTTAATTATGTCTTTTTCCCACGCGCTTCAGCTACCAAAAAATAAAATTAAACCCTTTGGAGAGCAACTATATTTATTCTTTCACAAATTTCTCTAGGAAAAGAACCCTAGGTGTTCAAATTTCACTCAAGAACTCACCATTAACTTTCAGAAGTTAATCAACTAAGGTATGTGAAGTGTTCAGCCAAGGGTCCTTCCACCCTTGGAGTCCAAGAAACTCTTTTAAAGTTCATGTAGAGTGATTTCATGATTTCCATGATTTGAATTAAAGTGTATTCAAGATTTATTGCAAGATTCATGTAGGGTTAATTGATATGTGTTGTTTATCATGTGAATCACTGTTGAAACTCTTGGAATTATGTAATTGGAATTGAATCATGATGCCTACATGTTGTGTTAGTATTAGGTGCATATAGTGTGCCCTACAAGTGTTTGATGAATTGTCCATGTGAGTTGAATAGTGAAATTATATCATGCTAGCATGTATGCAAGTATTTCCTTAAATGCCCAAATGAATGAATGATGACTAAGTAGTTAATTACCATGTCTCAAGATTATGCCATACCTTTTAAGTTTATGCTATTGAGTCCTAGGAGTATTTAATGCCCGATAATTTATCTATTTGTCTAGAGCCATGATCAGTCACAGAGTAGAATCAGTCATGTCTGGATTAGTAGAATTTAGTCAGTTATAGAACGTAGGAAAACTCAGTGAACTCAGAATTAGTCCAGCTCAGTTCAGTAAAATTAGTTCAGTTAAGTTATATAGTATGATGAATAACAGTTCAGTCTAGCATAGTATAGTTTAGAATTTAATCCAGTGTCTATTCAGTTAGGGGTAGGATTTAGCACCGAATGAACCCAAGGATGGGGACTCACCTACCAGTAGAGGGTGAAATCCTTAGAAGTAGTCCTTTCATTCTAAAACTACGTAGCCAGCGTAGGTTGAGACATCAACTTGCCAGTTGAGGGTTGATGAGGTGATCTACCTGCCAGTTGAGGGTACCACCACTCTCATTCAGAGTACCCACAAAATAAGGGTGACTCAAAACTTGTCCTTACCCGTGGAATGGTATTGATACCCTTCTAACTGGGGTTACAGGTTGGACCCCAAATTAGTTAAAGAAGGATCATGTCGGTTAGATGATTGCTTCCTATTGTCTCAGTTTCAGATTAAGTCTCAGTATGGAACTCAGTTTAGTTTTATAGATTTAGGACTATCAGGCACAGTCAGTCAGCTTAGTACGAGACTCAGTATAGTTCCATAGAATCAAAACTGTCAAATACAGTTATTTAGTTACCAGTAATCCAGTATTCAGTGTTATTATGATCTTAGTACAGTTTACATATTTATGCATGTACTCTCATTCAGTCATGCTCATGATATTTGGTTAGTATTGTTCATTCATATGAACCCATGCATTTCAGTATACCTCACTAAGCATACCAGTACATTGAAAGTACTAACGCAGGCTTTTCTTTTGCGCTATAATGTCTTATAGCATAGGTTTAGATGCACGAGCTCCCGAGCACCCTTAGAAGTTCAGAATCTCAGTATACAGAGTTAGTGGTGAGTCCTCATAGTTCATGGATATGATTATTTATTTCCACATTTCAATTCATTTTCAGTAGTCGAAGTTAGTTAGGGACTTGTCCCATCAACTCCACAGTTCATACAGTTTAGTGTCTTTTTAGACTAGAGTTTTTTTAGACAGTTGTTCAGTTTTCAGTATTGATGTTCAGTTTTGGTATTGTGATACCATATTCAATATTATTTACAGTATTGAACCTTATGGATAGTTTTCCGCCTAATTTCCACATATTTTTGTATTATTGTTATTTATTTATTACAGCAGGTACCAGTCATAGGTTAGCTTATGTTCAATTAGGATTATAAGCACTGACAGACTTGGGGTGTTACAAACTTGGTATCAGAGCCTAAGGTTCAATAGAGTCCTAGGAAGTCTAAAAGTTGTATCTAGTAGAGTCTTGTACATAGTGTGTTACGCGCCACACTTATGGATAGGAGGCTATGAGATGCTTTAGGAAAAGTTTCCCTTCTTTCCGTATTCATGTCATGCAAGTTAGCATGAGCTCCAGTTAAACTCTCAGTTGAATTATTTCTCTTTTGTTTATAGAAATATGCCTCCAAATCGAACTAAGGAAAGAAGAATAGGAGACAGCCAGAACCCCAGCCCATCTAGCCAGATCCACTGGATGAGCACATCTCCCACGCTGAGTTTAGAGAAGCCTTCACCACCTTAGCTCATTCTGTGGTATCCCAGAAATAATGCGTAACTTCCATTCTGGACAACCTAGTGGCCAATACTATTGCTGCTAGGATTTGGGACTTCACCTGAATGAACCCTCCATCATTTATCAGGTGCAAAAGGTTACTGATATTATGGGGGTGGCTGCTGTTGAAAGCACTAATTTAGATGCATATCAATTGCATGATGTGGCTCATTCATAGTATTAATAGTGAAAGGTAGAGAAGGCTGTAGATGCAGGGCCCATAGAGTGGGATGAATTTGCCACTACTTTTCTAGATAGGTTCTTCCCAGTGGAGTTGAGAAAAGCAAAGGTTCTTGAATTTATCAATCTGAAGCAGGGAAATATGATAGTGAAAGAGCATTCTCTAAAGTTTACTAAATTAGCTTGATATTCTCCTCATATGGTGGCAGGTAGCACATCTCGAATAAGTAAGTTTGTGTCAGAGGTGTCTAGCAGCCTGGTCAATAAGTGTAAGACCGTAATGCTTATTAAGGAGATGGACATATCCAGGATTATGGTCCATGCTCAGCAGATAGAAAAGGCCACGAATAAATAGAAAGAGGAGGAGAGGAAGTGAGAGAGAACAGGTAGTTTCAACTTTTATCAGCCTAAATTAGAGGGTGGGAATCGTTCTCAGTTCTGCTTAAAATCTTCAGTCCCAGCTCCTTCCTCAGCCAATGCTCCTGTGCTGAAATTCAAAGATAGAAAGAGGGATAGGGCAACAGGAACTAAACCTCAGGGCAGTGTTAGCAGTACCCAAACCAATCACCTTGTCAAAAGTATGGTAGAAACCACCAGGGTATCTGTAGAGCAGGTAGCGATATATGTTTCTAGTATGGGAAGACAGGCCACAAAGTCAGAGATTCTCCCCAGTCAGGTTCTTAGGGTCAGAATAATCATCCCTCATCTTAGGTTAGTCGCCCAAATCAGCAGGGTATCACCTCCAGTGCTACCAGTGGGCAGCGCCCAAACAAACTCTATGCACTTCAGTCTCGACAGGATCAGGAAGGTTCTCCTAATGTGATCACTGGTACGTTACAAGTTTTCCATTTGTATATTTATGCTTTTCTAGATACAGGAGCTTCTTTGTCCTTTGTTACTCTATATATAGTAGTTGATTTTGGAGTTAGTCTAGAAATTCTAGAAGATCCTTTCTCAGTCTCTACCCCAGTGGGTAAATCCATCATATCCAGGCGAGTATACAGGAACTATCCGGTTATGATATCTTAGAAAATCACTTCAGCAGACTTAGTCAAATTAGAGATGACTAATTTATATGTCATTCTCAGCATGGATTGGCTTCATTCCTGCTATGCCTCAGTCAACTAAAGAAATAGAATTATCTAGTTTTAGTTTCTGAATGAACCTATCCTAGAGTGGAGGGGTAGTACTTCAGCACTTAGGGGTCAGCTTGTTTCTCACCTTCGACTAGAAAATGATATCTAATAGATAAGTCTACCATCACGTTTTAGTCCAGGACTCTAGTTTAGAAACCCCTACTGTTGAGTCAGTGTCGGTAGCATGTGAATTCCCAGATACTTTTCCCAACGATCTTCCTGGAGTTTTTCCCAAAAGGGAAATTGATTTCAAAATTGATCTTTTTCCAAGTACTCAGCCTATATCTATTCTTCCATAAAGAATGGCTCCATTAGAACTCAGAGAATTAAAAGAGCAGTCAAAGGATCTCCTATATAAGGGATTCATTAAACCCTGTATGTCCCAATGGGGTGCGATAATTTTATTTGTGTATAAGAAAGATTGTTACCTCAGAAGTTGTATTAACTATCGTCAGTTAAATAAAGTCATGATCAAGAACAAGTATCCACTTCCCAGAATTAATGACTTGTTTGAACAACTTCAGGGAGCTAGTTACTTTTCTAAGATAGACTTTAGATCAAACTATCATCATATCAGAGTCAGGGAGTGTGACATCCCAAAAACAGCTTTCAGAACTCGGTATGGTTAGTTTAAATGCTTATTCATGTCCTTTGGTCTTACTAATGCTCCAGCAGCCTTCATGGACTTGATGAACCATGTGTTCACGAAGTACTTAGACATGTTTGTCATACTCTTCATAGATGACATTCTCATTTACTCTCACAGTGAACATAATCATGCAGACTATCTCAGAATAGTATTACAGACTCTCAGAAATCATCAGTTATTTTCTAAATTTAGTAAGTTCGAATTTAGGCTAAGTTCAGTAGCTTTCCTCAGAAATATAATTTCTAGTGATGACATTAGAGTTGATCTCTAAAAGACCGAAGCAGTGAGAAACTAGCCCAGGTCCATCTCTCTATTAGATATAAAGAGTTTTATGGGTTTGTTTGGATATTATAGATGGTTCATTGAGGTATTTTCATCTATTACATCCCCTATCTCCAAATTGACTCAGAAGAAACTCAAATTCTAGTGGTCTGATTCTTATTAGAAGAGTTTCCAAGAGTTGAAGACTCGACTCACTACAGTTCTAGTTTTGACCTTACCAGATGGTTTTGATGGCTTTGTAGTGTTTTGTGATGACTCCAGAGTTGTCTTGGGGTATGCTCTGATACACAAAGGTAAGGTCATAGCCTATCCCTCTAGGCAGCTTAAACCCCATGAGAAAAACTATCCTACTTATGATCTTGAGCTAGCAGCAGTAGTGTTTGCCTTAAAGATTTGGAGGCACTATTATTGAGTTCATATGGGTATGCTTACAGAACACAACAGCCTATAGTATGTATTCTCTCAAAAATACCTAAACCTCCATCAGAGAAGGCGATTGGAGTTGTTAAAAGACTATGACATAAGTGTTTTGTATCATCCGGGCAAGGCCAATGTAGTGGCCGATGCTGTCAATAGAATGTCTATGGGTAGTATTACTCATGTCGAGGATTGTAAGAAGTTAGCTAAGAAAGTTCATCATCTAGC
Organism: Capsicum annuum; assembly: GCF_002878395.1. Taxonomy (NCBI): domain Eukaryota; kingdom Viridiplantae; phylum Streptophyta; class Magnoliopsida; order Solanales; family Solanaceae; genus Capsicum; species Capsicum annuum. The sequence goes on from NC_061117.1 coordinate 153,828,193, forward strand.
TCGACTAGGTGTCTGCTTAGTCAATTCAGCAGAAAGTAGGGTATGGGTGCAGAGTAGTTCAGAATAATCCCTAGTTTTTGAGGTAAAAGAAAAGTAGGATAGATATACTAGTCTAGCTAAGTTAAAGAAACCAATCAGAGATTAGAAAGTAGAGGTTTTCTCCCAACAGAGAGATAGTGTATTTCACGTCCAAGGTCGACTATGTGTGCCAGGTATAGATGACTTGAGGCAGCGAATTCTTGAAGAAGCGCACGGAGCGTGCTACTCTATTCATCCAAGGGACACTAAGATGTGCCATAATTTATGGGAAATCTATTGGTGGAGTTGGATAAAGAGGGATATTGCAGAGTTTGTGCCTAAGTGCTCAACATGCCAGCAGGTTAAGATTGAGCATTAGAAGCCTAGTGGGTCCATGCAGGAGTTTAGTAGTCCCACCTAGAAATGGGAAGAAGTGAACATAGACTTTGTGATAGGTTTTCCCCATACTCATTGTCAGCATAATTCAATATAGGTCATTGTACATAAGATTACCAAATCAGCTCATTTTCTACCAGTCTATACCTCTTACTCAGCCAAGGATTACGCTAAACTTTATATTAGGGAGTTGGTCAGATTTTATGGTATTCCATTGTCCATCATCAGAGATAGTGATACCCAATTCACCTCTCATTTCTAAAAAGCATTCCAAAAGGGTCTTGGTACCGTGGTCACCTCAGTACACCCTTTCTTCCTCAAACAGATGGTCAAGCAGAAAGGACCATTTAAACTTTAGAGAATATGCTCGAGCATGTACGATAGATTTTAAAGGTAGTTGGGATAACCACTTGCCTTGGATTGAGTTCGTATAAAACAACAGCTATCATTCTAGTATTCAGAAGGCTCCGTTTGAGGTTCTTTATGGGAGAATATGTAGATCTCCCATTGGTTAGTTTCAAGTGGGTGAGGCCGCAGACATAGGGCATGACTTGATTTTTGATACCTTAAAAAAAGTTCAATTGATTAGGAAAAGGCTTAAGACAGCTCAGAGCCGATAGAAATCATACGCAGATGTGCGCAGAAATTATTTTGAGTTCAAGATTAGAGACTTTGTGTACTTGAAAAACTCTCTTATAAAAGGAGTGAAGCATTTTGGAAAGAAGAGGAAGATCAGTCCCCGATATGTTGGTCCTTACTGGATTCTCAGCCATTTTGGAAAGGTAGCTTACGAGCTTAAGTTTCCTTCAGATCTATCTTCAGTGCATCTAGTATTTCAAGTCTTCTTTCTAAAGAAATGCATAGGTGACCCAACAGCTATAGTCCCCATAGAGGGCATAGATGTTCAGAATAGCCTCTCTTACGAAGAGATTCCAGTGAAAATCCTTGATTATCAGATTCGCAGACTAAGGAAAAAAAGTCCCTCTAGTCAAAGTTCTTTAGAGAAATCATTCTGTTGAGAGAGCTACTTGGAAAGCAGAAGCAGATAAGCGGACCAAGTATCCGCACCACTTCTCTGCAAACTCGGATTCAGTTCAAGGTAATAGTCTTCCTTAAGCTTATTTAGTTTCATGTTCAAGTTTTTCATTACGAAATTAGTATCAGTTACCATTGCATATTCAATCATATGTTCATGTGTCAGACCAGTCATGTATTCATGCATTGGATATGCATGTTCAGTATAAAATTCAGTATGTTAGTAATGCCAGTCAGATAATTGTATTTCAGGTGTTCATGTTCAATAAGTAAGTTCAGTCTACTAGTCCTCTCATCTTAGTCAGTCTCATTCGACGATGAATGTTCCTAAAGGGGAGATATTGTAAGACCCCACAAAAATTTTAGCTTAATTAAGTCCTTTAAGCTTGCTAAGGGGTCCCGACTTAGAAAATTCTATCTGAGTATTCAGACTTAGTGTTATTTTAGCCTTTGAAAGTTGGCAATCTTATTTTGTGACCTTTACGTTCATTAAATGTTGATATTTGAGTTAATTTAGGATCAGGAATGTCAAAAAGTGTTTTCGTACAAGTTTTGGATTTTTCTAACCTCGTTTAGATCATGTTTGAGTACCAAAAATAGTGGGTCAATATTATCTCGACGCGTCGCATCCACCATCCCATCGATAAGATAGTTTTTCCCCAGCTTTAGTGCAAATTTTAGTGAAAAGACATGGACTTGACACGGCGCGTTGGCTATCGTGTCGATGTTAATGATGTGGTGTTCGGCCTGCACATTGGTAACATAGTTATAGGCATTAAAAGGCTATGTCCTTAGGGTTAATTAGGTCTTTTTCCCACACCCTTCATCCTCTAAACACAAAATTCAACCCTTTGGAGAGCAACTATATTCATTCCTTCACAAATTGCTTAAGAACAAGAACCCTAGGTGTTCAATTCAAATCAAGAACTCAAGAACTCACCATTAACTTTCAGAAATTCATCAACAAAGGTATGTGATGTGTTCATCCAAGTGTTCCTTCCACCCTTGGAGTCGAAGAAACTCTTTTAAAGTTCATTTAGAGTGATTTCATGATTTCCATGATTTGAATTAAAGTGTATTCATGATTTATTACAAGATTCATGTAGAGTTAATTGATATGTGTGTTGTATCATGTGAATCCATGTTAAAATTTCTTAGAATTGTGTAATTGGAATTAAATCATGTTGCCTACATGTTGTGTTATATTAGGTGCATATATTGTGCCCCACAAGTTTTTGATGAATTGTCCATGTGGGTTGGATAGTGAAATTATATCATGTTATCATGTATGCAAGTTCATGTCATGCAAATGTTTGCTTAAATGCCCAAATGAATGAATGATGACTAAGTAGTTAATTAGCATATCTTAAGATTATGCCATGCCTTTTAAGTTTATGCTATCGAGTCCTAGGGATATTTAATGCCTGACAATTTAGCTGTTTATCCAAAGCCATGGTTAGTCACAGAGTAGAATAAGTCATGTCTCGATTAGTAGAATTCAGTCAGTTACAGAACGTAGGAAATCTCAGTGAACATAGAATCAGTCCATCTTTGTTCATTAAAATCAGTTCAGTTCAGTTATACAGTATGATCAGTAACAGTTCAATCTAGCCTAGTACAGTTTAAAGTTCAGTCCAGTGTCTATTCAGTTAGGAGTAGGATTCAAAATCGAGTGAACCCAAGGATGGGGACCCACTTGCCACTAGAGGGTAAAATCCTTAGAAGCATTCCTTGCATTCCAGAACTACGTAGCCAACTAGGTTGAGACATCAACCTGCCAATTGAGGGGTGATGAGGTTATCTACCTGCCAGTTGAGGGTACCTCCATTCTCTTTCAGAGTACCCCCAGATGAGGGTGACTCAACACTTTTCCTTACTCGTGGTACGTTATTGACAGCCTTCTAACTGGAGTTACAGGTTGGACCCCAAATCAGTTAGAGAAGGGGCTTTTCGATTTGATGATTACTTCCCACACTCTCAATTTTAGATTCAATCTCAGTATGGAACTCAGTTCAATTCCGCAGATTCAGGGCTGTAAGGCACAGTCACTTTGCTTAGTACAGGACTCAGTATATTTCCATATAATCAAGACTATCATATATAATTATTCAGTTACCAGTAATCTAGTATTCAGTGTTATTACGATCTCAGTACAATTTATATATTCATACATGTACTCTCATTCAGTCATACTCATGATATTCAATTAGTATTGTTCATGCATATGAACCTATGCATTTAAGTCTACTTCACTGAGCATACCAGTACATTCATAGTACTGACGTATGCTTTTCTTTTGTGCTATGATATCTTATGTCATAGGTTCAGACGCACAGGCTCCCGAGCACCCTTAGCTGTTCAGACTCTCAACATACAGAGTTAGTGGTGAGTCCTCATAGTTCAAGGACGTGATTAATTATTTCAGCATTTCAGTTTATTTTCTATAGTCGGAGTTAGTTGGGGACTTATTCCATCAACTCCATAGTTCATACAGTTTAGAGTCTTTTCAGACTAAAGTATTTTTAAACAGTTGTTCAGTTTTCAGTATTGATGTTCAATTTTGGTATTGTGATATCATATTCAGTATTATTTACAATATTGAACTTTATGGCCAGTTTTTTTGCCTAATTTCCACATATATCTGTATTATTGTTATTTAGTTACTACAGTAGGTACCATTCATGGGTTTGTTTGTGGTCCTTCGAGATTCTGAGCACCATGTAGCATTCGGGGTATAGACTCGGGGCGTTACATTGGGTCGAGCTAACAGATTTCACCCTTTACCTTTTGAGTCTCAGGATGTTCTTTACTAACCCTTATCTTGATCCTAGTTAAGTATTATATTTTGACTCTCTAGTTATTAGATGACTGCTAACCATCTTACTTAGATAATGCCTTGTAGCATTAATCGATAGTTAAACTTCAAATTACTATTGTCATTATCCTTTCCTAGTAACTACTCTTCTGTTGGAGTATGTAGAAATAATCTAGGCAAGATCCTAAAGTTTGCAACCACTAAGATAACTATTAAATAGAAGATAATACAATGGATTCATGGGTATCGGTTTAGAATAACAATAGCACTTCCCATGCTTCGTCAATTTGCTAGGGTTTCCATAACCTTAGCTAAGGGTTTTTAGCTGCGCATGCTTGTGGAGTAATCAATAACATTCATGATTGAAAGCATAATATTAAATCACAATAATCGTAAGTAAAATTGAATCTCGAAATCAAAATATGTTTGTAAGTATCAAGAGTGCGTAACTACTACTAAAAAACACATCAGGGGTATTTATTGTACATGAGGAAATCCCAAAATCAAAGTCAAGATGAAAAAGGAAAAAGAAGGATCGGTGGCCACATGTGGCCTGGCCTTTGGCGCATGTGCCACCAGCAACCTAAGGCTGGGCGCATGTAAACACCTACATATGCATGAAAAATTTCCTGCATCTTCTGCTCTCAGGAGTTTGGACTTCTGGAACTTATATTACCCACATGTACTACACGTGGTCAACATATTGACATAGTCAGTGCCGGAAGTTATTTTTCAGCTCTTTTACTCTCTCGATCTTCAACTTCGGTACTCACCTTACTCTTATACAGACCACATATTCTACTTGTAGTCCACATGTAGACATAGGTAAGTGTCGAGCTTTCCAGTACTTGCAACCAAGCTTCAAATCTTCAACTTTAATCGCATGCTTGGGTCACGAATATCTGGAAAGTCTCATGAACATTCAAAATTGATAAATTAAGTAGCCAACAACTCCATTTTTCTTATTTTTTTACGATTTTAGCATCCAAAACCTAGTTTTCTTCAAAATATACTATAAACGCATCATATCTAACAAAACAACCTAAGAAACTTGCTTATTTTCCATATTTTAAGTGTTGAAAGTGCTATATTTCTATAGTACATCATTACACCACTTCACATTACGCACCCTTATGATAGCCACCCTTAACATAGGCAGTTTACCTGAGTTGAGGTGAACAATATCAAATGAGGACCAGGGCCAAAACAGGTTCATTGTAACATAAATAGAAAGGTAAAAGGTGCAATAAGAAAAATAGTTTGTACAGGCTCAAAATGGGGATCAAGTGATACTTATTCATATTTGGAAGGTCATTTAGGCTAAAAGTTTACTAATTTCAAGAATGGCCTATGATCCTTCCTACAACCTATGCAAGACTAACTGGGAAAGTTCTGAATTTCATACACAAAAAGAACAAAGTAAGCATCTCACACACACATGGTATAGGGTTGCATCATAAACTACTACCTATCAGTGCATGCAAATGTTAGCTATGATTATTATGTTCCTAATACTAATGTCATAAATAGATTCACAATGGTCATATATTTATACACATCACACAGTTCAAAAACCAAATTTTTGGAGGGATATTTTTTTTCTCAAAAACATTTTAAGCACACACAAAATACATCATCAACTGCCTTAAGTACTCATTTTTCACCTAGTTAAACAAAAACAACATATTATAAAATAAAACACAATACAACCTAATCATGTCATCTCTACTAAGAACAAACTCTAGGGAAACGAGAGACGACAACAAGAACCCCCAGAGTACATCTAGACCCACAAGTAGTCCACACCCTCAACTTATAATCATGCACTATCTCCAGTGCATTAGACCGCTACAAAATAAGATATTTAGAAACATACTTATGACACCACAGGTGCGAAGATCTGACATCAATCATACTAATACAAACACAAATACAAATTAACACAATACCTTAGGCTGCCTCCTAGGAAGCTCACGTTTTAATGTCATGGCATGATGTGGCTATGTTGGTTACTCAGACTTCACCAACAAGCCCATGAGTTGCCTCCCATGCAGCGGTTGATTTGACATTGCAGTATGATACGTGTACCTTGATTACTCAGACTTCATCAAGGTAGCCAAAGAAGTGGTCTCCAATTTTTTTTCCATTTTAAACTTGTGAATTGCACCCCTGATTGATTTTCCAATTTTATACTATTCTTAAGAGGCAATGGTATGAAAGTAAATGAACCAAGAAATCTATATGGCATGTTGCAATTCTTGGTCCTTAAGTGAGTAATATAGTTACTTGATTTTGGCACAACAAATTCAAGAATATAGACATATTCTTTCTCATTTTCACACTCTTTCATAGGTTCAGATGGCTCAATTAATATCTTAATATCCAAACATAATGTGTAAAAATGCTTAAAATGAGGTCAAATATGCCCCAAATCATGAACTATATTTTTATTTACATCCTTACATAACCTAGTGTGCTCTTTTGAATAGTGACAACATCCACAAAAGTATGATCCAGCGTTGAACCCTCCAATTTTAGCTCCTCAATTGGCTTATAAAAATCTTTTCAGCCTCACACAGCTCATAACTAAATTGTTGGGTGTTACACACATCAACCTTTGCATCAAAGGATTCTTTTAAGTTGTCAATATCCAAGCCAAACCTATCAAACTTTTCATAGAACTAATATTTTTCTTTTGCCAGGAGCAAAAAATGTGTCTAGTATTGCTCTCATTATGCTCCAAGAATATATCTATCTTTGCCATACAGTAATGCACTATATAAAAAGGATAAGGATCAATATATAAGGATTCATCATCACTCCACACTTCCTCTTATAAATATGTCATATCCAGAATAGTGAAAAATATAAGAAAATAAAATTGAAAACATTCAACAACTTTTATCAATAACCATAATATCTGGCAACGATGCTAAAATATTATTATCGCCCAAAGCTAAAACTCCAATTAAAGATAAAGTGATCGATGAAAAATATAGTAACCCAACTAGGTTGGGCTCAAACCTACAGGGAATACATAGAACTATCTCTTTAGATTGCTTAAATTATTAGGTAGTACAGAAAGTAAAATGGGAGATTTTTATGTGAATAGTTAAAAGTAACAACACTCATATACTTTTGGTTACAAACAGTTAGAAATGAACACTAGGCTTGTGTTTCCCCTAGTTTCTAACTCTGTAGGTTTATCGTGCTCAATACAACTATCAAACTATTTTGCATGTAGAATCTAACAAGTTTTGTATCACCAATAGCCTCTCAACACACCTTAGTGAATTTCACTGATCTCCTCTCGATCTCAAAGTGTCGCATTACTTACCCTTGCCTTGGATCCTAATTTCAACTTTCTCCTCTTTTTCTCAAGTTGATTAGATGAAGATAAATTATCTTAAGTAGATAAATATGATTATCTTATTTCGACAATTAACTTTAAATCATTGTTGTGATCTTCTTTTCCCAATCTCTACCTCCCTCTTATGTTCATAGTGAATACAGGTTTGATCCTAATGCTTGAAGCTATTAAGAAATCACTAAGTGTGAAAAAAAAACAATACATACAGCAATAATAATGTATAAGGATTGAACACTTCCCCTACTTCATTAATCTGCCAGGGTTCCCACTACCATAGCTAAGGAAATTAGTCACTCATCATTGTGAAACAATTAATGGATTTCATAATTGAAAGCACTAAATCAATCACACAATAATTAACAAATAACATCCAAAGTCTTGAATCAAATAATCAACCAAAATCAGGAAGACAACAATCCCAAGATCAAAATCAAGTCTCGAAATTAAATATATGTTTGTAAGTATTAAGAGTGCATAAACTTAGCCCAAAAGGGAATATATGAGCCTATCTTCTCATAAACTAACTAAAAATATCAAAAGGGTATTTATAGATTACATGGAAACCATAAAAAATAATTCTTAAATAAAAGAGAAGAAACATGAGTCGATGTCCCCATACGAAGCAACTTACAGGTCGTAACATAGGTTGTAGCTATGCCCCTAGCTACACCCCTTAGGTTGTACCTACGGGGCATAGGTACCCTAAGTAGGTAGTCACTTTTCAGTTTTTGACTTCTTTTTCTTCCGGTTAGTTGCCAAAACCTATTTCCCTGCAAAATCACTCCAAAAATACATCAAACCTAATAAAATAGCTTTAAGTAAATGCATATTTCTTAGTTTTAAGCATCAAAAGTGCTATGAAACCATTGACCATCAATGGTAATCCCTTAAGTGATTCCCACCTTGTCGCATAAGCGACCAGGCTATCACCTTAGAGACATTTGCTTAAGTGAGCCTGGTGTCACTTAGGATATATTTTGGATGTCAAGTCAAGTTAGTTAATTTACCAAATTGTCTCTTAAGTTGTGCACAACTAAGTGGTACACCAGCTACAGGCTTGGCAAATTTCAAGTCTCTGCGGCCCCTTCGAGATTCATCTGGAAACTCAAAAATGCAAATGAGCTATGTTACTAGATTAAACTCAATACTTCGAACTCAATGGAGATGTCAGATTTTTGAAACAAAAAATCGTTTTGCAAAGTTGACCCTAAAACCCAATTTCACAACTTTTCTAATCGAGGATTGAAATGAGATATAAAAGCCATAAAACCACACCAACCATGTTACCAACCTAAAATCAATGTTCAAGATTTGTTGGCATAGTTCATTTTTCCATCCAATGCACAGATCAATAAATGTTGGCCAAAGTCAACTAATAAGCCTCTATAACTAACCAAAACCACAATCTCGCACAAAATCACATCAAAATACATTAGGAACTATGCCAATCATTCCACACCCCAGAAATACCATAATTCAACCATGGGGAGACGTAAAATGGTAAAATTATATAAAAATAAATAATTCACATAAATCAACAAAAATCAGTTCATATATGAGCATAGATAGGGCTAACCTCTCGAAAATGAAAGACATCTCAATAAGAATGAAATTTATCAATTTGGTCAATCGATCCACAATAATCCAAATACCAAAGTAACCACAAGAAGTGCGAGGCAAACCACTAACAAAGTCCATAGTGATTTGCTCGCACTTCCACTCGAGAATGAATAATTTTTGTAATTAAGCCACCAGGTCTCTTATGCTCGACCTTTACCTATGGACTACATAGGCAACAAGCTACAAAGCCTTCCATATCTTTCTTCATGCCACTCCACCAATAATAATGCCTCAGATATCTATACATCTTAGTGTACCAGGGTGAATAGAATATCTGGAGCTTTGAGCCTCATACAACATCAACTAAATCAAGTCACCGACCTTTGAAACATAAATACGTCAATCATATCTCAAAACACCCTGAGAAACTATGGTAGCCTTTTTGGACTCACCACCCAACACTTGATAACGGATGATACCAAGTCTCATATCCTCAAACTGATGACTCTAAATCTGCTCGAATAAGGTAGACCTCATCTCAACACTAGCAAGAATCCTTCTGAGGTTAGAATATCAAGTTGCACCATTAAATTGTCTAAGGATGGGATATCCCATGCCAACGGCTTCTGAGAAATTGAAATAGAAGCCAAGCAACCCATACTCTCCACCTTCCAGCTCAAGGTATCCTCAACCATAGTATAAAAATGTCATAATCCCTAAGCAACTCCATTTATCCACGTTGCCTAGAATTTAGCTCTCTCTAGGTCATAACATATCTAAGACTATAATGATTAGTGTAAATCTCACAATGCATGCCATAAAGATAATGCCTTCAAATCTTAAGTGTGAAACTATTGCCACCAACTCTAAATCATGAGTGGAGTAGTTGCGGTAGTGCACCTTCAACTGCCTCAAAGCATAAGCAATAACTCAACATTATTGCATCAATCAAAACCCAAGCTAACACCGAAAGAATCACAATATATGGTGAATACCTTACCCTCAATAAGAAGAGCCAATATAAGAGATGAAAATAGAGATCCCCTAAGTTTCTGAAACCTCAACTGACACTCCTTGGACAACTGTAAAGGAACCTCCTTAGAGGTTAATCTAGTCATCGGTGCTATAATAATAACAATAGACTCAATGAACCTTCTATAATAACTAGCATAACCAATGAAGCTACAAACCTCATACTGAGATATACCATTAGTCTAATCACAAATAACCTCAATCTTTGTCGGGTCTGCCATAATCCCATCCTTAAACACCATATGTCCTAGGAATATCACCGATAAGACCTCATACTTTGAGAATATGGAAAAAAGCCTATGATCTCTCAAAGTTAGGAGAACAATCCTCAAATATTGCATATGATCCTCTCTACTCCTAGAATATATAAGGATATGATCGACAGACACAATCATAAAGAAATCCAAATAAAGACGAGGTTAATGAAGTCCATAAATATTACTAGGGAATTGGTCAAACCAAAATACATCACCAGGAACTCATAATGACTATAAAGAGTCTTGAAGGCTATCTTTAGGATGTCCTCAACCTAAATCCTCAACTGATGGTAACCGAACCTCAAGTCAATCTTAGAGAACACCGATGCTCCATGAAGTTGGCCAAATAAATGATCAATGTGAGGCATAGGAAACCTATTCTTCACCACCATTTTACTAAGTTACATGTAGTAAATAGACATACACAAGGAACCATTCTTTTTCATGAATATGATAGAGCACACTAATGAGACAATGTCGGTCTAATGAAACCCTTACCCATAAGATCCTAAAGTTGAGTAGTCATCTCCCTAAGTTTGGCAGGATCCATATGGTAAGGTTCTATAGAAATAGGTTGGGTGTCCGACTCAAGACTTATAACAAACTTAATATAATGCTCAGGAGGACAATAGATCAGTAGGGAAAACATCAAAAAACTCATAGACTATAGGAACAGGGACAAGTGAGGACTCTTCATACTAATATCATGAATATAAGCAAGAGAAAATTCACAGCCCCTCTAACTAAGTCTCTAACCCCAAACATAAGAAATAATTAACAATGGCGCATAGCTAATAGATCCGGCCACACAACCAAGGGTTTATCGGGCATGGCTAAGGTAACGGTCTTGGTAAAATTAACTAAGATCCCATGATAGGAGGATAACCAATCCATGCCAAGAATTACATCAAAATCCAACATATATAATACAATAAGATCAGCTAAAGTATTGAACTCTTAAACACTCAAAACACAAAATCTATAAATCTGATCAACTACTGAAGAATCACCAAAGGAAGTAGATACACATAGCATCGCAGACTAAGAATCCCTAGATAACTCCAGCCACGGAGCATAATAAAAAGATACATAAGAATATATGGATCCCGAATCAAATAAAGTAAAAGTCAGTTGATGGCACACTAAAATATTACCTATAATAGGAGCATCTAAAGACTCTACCTTGGGTCCAACAGGTACGATATACAATTAACCACATCTGCCACCTGGCTGGGCTCTTGATCGGTCTCTTATGTTAGCTACCAGAATGCCTCTATGAACACCTTAAGGACTATTTGGATGACTATGCACACAAGCTCTATCAGGGTGGTACTTTCCTAATCGACTAAACATTTTGAGTTGCTAAAACAACTATCCCATAACTGGTAAACTCTCTTGAGAAACCATAACACACCCCTGGTGCTATACAGAACCCAAAAAATTTAATTGACCCAAAGTAAGCACCACAGCTAGAATACCCAGAAGATGAATCCCACTTAGGTTGACTACCACTCTAGCTAAAAGGACCACTATACCTAGACTGCCCTTCATTAATAATTTGAAATATGGCATGAACGGGCCTACTAGACTGGCCCTGATGCTGATAAGGCTGACGCGGAGGGTACTACCTTGAGAATAAGTATATTTGAACTGTGAGCCACTATGGCTTCCACTAAAATAGTTCTGATATTGCAATCTCTTATTATCTCTTCCTTGGGCCTTATGATATATCTCCTCTATAATTTAGCAATAATTAAAAACCTCAGTAAAAGATCTATCCACAATAACCAAATTTAGTGTAGCCATGCAGAGAGAGTTTCAACTCTCAAACAAAGCACCAAATTCTCTCATACTCAGTCCATAAGATTGATGTAGCATGCCTATCCAACTCATAAAATAAAGCCTCATCCTCCACAACAGACATGGAGCCTTGATCCAACCTTAAGAACTGATCTCTAAGACAATCTCTAAGATTGTGAGACATATACTTCTCCTAGAAAACCTTAGAGAACTCAGCCCATCTTAATAGGGGATACCTAGCTGGCCTGTACTCCACCAATGTCGATCCACCAGATCCAACTGAAAAGTAGTGTAGTCCATACCACAAGTCTTAACTACGCCCAAATTATGGAGCCTATCCTCATAAGCTAGTAAGAACTTATAAGTATCCTCACTTGATGCAACAGAAACCTAGGCAGTGTCAGTTGCAAGAATTTACCCAGCATCTTATGATCCTCAAAAGACATAGCTAGCTGGGAAACTACCGACTAAGCAACCACTAATATGGGAGAGACCTCAACTATGGGAGTCGTAGCTATAGGTTACACCCTCGCCTTAATATCACTCTAATCCATAGATTGTGCACCATCAGATAGTGAACAACTAACTAATCCCATGTGGTGAACCAATGTATTCTAGAGCAGTGAAGAAGAAATAAACCCTGGTAGGGCCTGGGCTGGTCCCTGGCCTTTCACTAGCTAGGGTGGAGGAATCTCCAGCACTAGAGAAGGGATAGGGTCTATTGAAAGTTCTCAATCCTAGGATTTATTTAGGTCTGTATCTCTTAGCTATCCTAGACCTCTAAGTTATCAACGAACTAATATAGGATCCCTAGTCACGAACTTGGGGTCCTTCTCTCATGTAACGATGGTACACGACCTAGCTATCTGCGAAAAAGTGAAACTAAAGGAATATTTAAAAACCAACTCAAAATCTTAGCATGAAATGAGTGAAGGATGTGAAGATCTCATAAGAATATCCTATAACCTTCCAAGATAAGAAACGAATATGGTCATTTTGATTTGCGGGACACTACTAGACACTTGCTCGTGTACCAACAATACTGGTGAACGTGACTCTAATACCAATTTGTCTCAACCCAATTTTTTATTCATGATGGCACCTACTTTATCCCACCTAGTTAAGACAAATCATTGCTTGTATCTATAAGCAATAGACTAATTTAGCAAAAAATAGCATAAATACCAAAAATATGTAAATAAAAGCTTACAACAATAAATCACAGAATAGTAATAATGGAGAAGACAATAAGATAATAATACCATCCCACAACCTAGTAGTATCATTACAAGAGCCACACAATTATAAGAGACCAAGAAAAATAGAAGGATATACATCAGTCTAGAATATAGAAAGACCAAGCAAAATAGAAGAAGGAGAAAAAGTCAACTCTAGCTCTGAGAACTCACCTTATCGCTGAACTCTAGTCAGCACGATTGCAACATCAATGGTGGAAATTAGTACATCCATTTACACCAAAAAGATATAAAAGTGTAGTATGAGTACTAAAGCCACGGGTATTCAGTAGGCATCATCGGCCGATTGAGCTAAATCATAATATAAATATAATAAAAATGCAAGATAAATAAGGTAAGTCAAAGTAGAAGGAAAAACCTGGAATAATGTACCAATTACTATAAATAAATAAATAATAGAAAATAATAACATAAAAGAACACATAATAATCACTACAAAACTGGCCCCTATAAGCTAGTAAGTGTAAAAAAAAAATAACCCGATGCGGGCCCCCATAAGCTTAAAAGGTGCAATCAAAAAAAGAAGTAGCTGTAATTACACTAATTAACCATGTATCAAAGCCATAACCATGAATCCTTCAGTGCCATAAACACCAGACTCGAACCAGTTCCATAATCATCATAAATAATCTTTCATTTCTATACTCAAATTGGAACTCATATAATAATTTGTTGTACTTGAACCAAAACTCATTTCATCATTTGTTAAACTTGAACCAGAACTTGTGTCTTCAATAATGCCAAATTTGAACTCGTCTTAAGATCATAAATTGCTAGACTTGAACCAGAACTAGTATCAGCTCCCAAGTACCAATCTAGCATAATCATCATGTATTTATTATATTCATCTCAATGATATGCATTTAAAATGTATAACATTCCTATAAAATCTACAAGGAGCTAATAGTAGTCTTGGCCTAAGGTGGGCTGGAGGGGCATACTTCTAATCCCTAAAATTTATTCTAAGGAAAATTATACCCCATAATAGGCTAAAATATCTAATTTTACTACTAGATATTAAATGATTCACATTTATTTCTAAGATGTCAATTCTACCTAAAGTATGAGTAACTAAGTCAATTATGCCTAGATTACAGTTTTTTAATAGGCTAAATAATCCAAATTATACAAAATATACCTCCAAAACCTAATTTCTAACCCATATATATCACATTAGCATAAATATACTACAATTAATCCCAATCTAAAAAAAAAGGTAAGCCTAGCCTACCTGGACGCCGAAGAAAGCCCGGTGAAATCCACTAAATCGGCGATTTCCCTTTCGAGAAGCTTCTACACAATTCCACACTATCAAAATGATAATATACTCATCAATATAAGAACAATGGTACCAATATTGAATTTTCATGCTTTGGGTCCAAAGTTACATAAAGACCCCATGTGGAGTCTACTTTTGGAATCTCACTTTTGAAACCAACAATGCGTCCCTCTATGCTCAAGGAACATTCACCCTCAAGAACGGATAAATTTTGATTTCAATAGATGCTAATCAACCCACCTATAATCTAGGAATTTCAGGAAATAATTGAGAATTTAACCATGGATTTAATGGAAAAGCTCCTGAGAATCTCTAGAGTTTTTCACTATAGAACTTGTGTGAAAATGGGAGAAAAAGTTTAGCAAAGAGGCATTTAATGCCACCCAGGTGCCGCTTAAGTAGATATTGGGCCCCTTAAGTGGTCACTACTTTCACAACCAAATGCCACTTTCGTGATACCTGTCCATGCCTGCATATATCGCTTAAGCGGACCATTAGTTGCTTAAGTGGCACTTGTTTAAGTGGACTGAGCTTGCTTAAACATCCCACCAGCTGGTAGCCCATTAACTTAAGCGACTGTCTAGCCGCGTTCGCGACCTCCGCTTAAGCAACCCAAGTGGAGCTTAAGTGAATTCACCAACTGGGAACTTAAAAATTTCAAATATCCATTGACCCCTCAAATTTATTCAAAATCCTATAAATGCAAACCAACTATGCTATCCTATCAAATTCGACATTTCAGACTCAATGGCATTGTCAAAATCTCCATCCGAGGTTGTTTTGACATAAAGTGGATTCCATACCTAAGTGCTATTTTTCTTAATTTCTGGTTAATAGCCTGAAATGAGTTTGGAAGCCTTGAGACCCAAATAAAGGGTCGCGCTAGCCTAAAATTGACATTCTAGAGCTAATGGAACTGTCCGAATTAGGATACGAGGTTATTTGAACGATGTTTTTTTGGGGTATCCAATTTTTATCATCAAAGACTTCAAAATAGGGAATTGGCTCAAGAAAGCAAATGAACTATCCAATAATTGAACTATCAGCTTCGTAAGTCATTAATTACTTGTGATAGCTATAAGGAAATATGTGAATTTATAAAATGACCTGGAGGGTCATTACACTACACTTAAGATACTTAAAACTATGACTACTTGCAAGTACAATGATATATTTATGTGTATCTGATGCATTTTTGCATAATTGTGGGATAAATAGGCTCGGAGAAGAAAAGTGCTAAAAAGAATCATAGGAAGGAAGCCAGAACCATAAGATATGACCACAGTCATACAAGGGCTATCATACCAAGGACCAGAGGGTTGCTTCACATAAGTCAGTCAAATGGAAGGGTAGTAGAAGGAAGATCAGACAATAGCATGCCACGACAGTACTTTGAAGACACAATCGTAGTATGGGATCGTGGGAATGAGCTCTAGACTTACAAGTTTCAGAAGTTGAAGTATAGGATGATCAGACAATAGAATTATACAATCGTAGGCTGATACTACGAAGCCGTACCAATAAAGTTATAGGTTGATACAATGGAGACGACCCAGATTTCCTATTTTGTTTAGGATATGGTTTATTTGGCCTATAAATATTCTTATAAGGTTATTTGTATTAGGTTACACTACTTATATTTTACAATATTGTATTGTGAGATTCTAAGAAATATTCTTCAAATTTTACAGACATCGTTTTAAGGTTCTAATTCAAGTTGAGATTTTGGGATTTTATTCTTATTGCAAGTTCATAATAATGTTTTCATCTATGAATTCTTCTTGTGTTCTTGCAATAATTAGTACCTAAACACCACAAATAGTGTTGTGGGAATCATGATGAATTAACAAAATGAATTGAGTGTGAAGTAATTCTAGATTAGTGTACTTGTATGTATTGGTATTTTTTTGTTATGATTGTTTATCTAATGGTTGCAAACGTTATAAATTTTCTTGTATTCTTAACTCGATAGAGAGAGAGGTAAATATTAAGAAGAGAAAATAACAATAGAGATTTAAAGCTATTAACCTTCATCTAATAACTTGAGTCATAACAGGATTAGTTAATATGAGATCAAGAACAAGGGTAAGTAGTACGACACTCGAAGTTCAAGAGGAGAAAAGTGAAATTCATCTAACAAAGGTAGAGAGACGTTTACATGAATCTATCTTGTTAGATTTTTCATGCAACACATTAGAATAGTTTTCTAGCATGATAAACTTATGTAGTTATGAAGTCATTGGGATCACAATCCTAGTACATTCCCATACTGACTACAAATTCAGCAACTAACAATTGTTACTATTGCTCTTTTTTTCACAAAAGCCCCCCCACCCTCCTATTTTACTTATTTTCGTGTAATCTAGACAAAAAGTTGATATAATTTCAACTTATTCTCTGTGAGATCGACCCCAATCTAGTTGGAGTTTATACTTGATTTAGCGACCACTTTGTATTTTTTGGGAGGTGTAATTTGGGTGACATCAAGAACCTCCCTCCAATATTTATTTTATCTACCTCAACCTCGCGTGAATATACCATAGCCAACACATATTCACTGGGGCATCCATACCTCTCCTCGTATTCTCTAACAACCACAACCTAGTTTCATTCATCTTTTCCTCTAATGAAGTCACTCCTACTTTGTCAGGTATAACTTCACTCATAATCCTATCTATCCTAGTAAACCCACAAATCCATATGAAAACTTTTTAAGATTTATTTTGAGGTACGATTAATTAAGCTTATAAGAAGTAAGTTATTCTCGTTATGCATAAAGTTTGAAATTTACACGCTGTTTGGATGTTGATTTCCATGGCATGGTATAGTTTAGTTACTAAGAGAACCATGTTTGTTTTGATTGTTTCTTAAAATGTATGGTATGGTATGGTATGGTATGGTATGGTTTAATTTCATGGTTTGGTAATCATGAAAACCCACACTTTATGTAACCACCGATTTCATGGTATCCCATGGTTTGGTTATTTTTTCTAATTATGCCCTTACTCAATATTATATAATTTTATTTTACAATTTACTATGTATTATTAACTCCACCTCCTTCCCCCCATACCCATCCCCCTTACCTCAAAAGAAAGAGAAAAAATATTTTTAAAATTTCTTTTTTCATAAAATTTTCAACTTTTTTTCTTGTCTGACCCCTACCAAAAGCCCCACCCCACAATGTTTTTAATTTTTTTTAAAGATAAATTCCAAACTTTTCTTACCCCACCCTCACCCACCCTTACCCGTCCCCCACCACTTATTTGCCCTCCTTTCCCACACTAATTTTTTTATTTTTAAATCTATTTTTTAAAATATCTCAAAAAAAAAAATTCTTTTCCCAACCCCCCTCCTAGGTCCTACCAACCCCCACCCATAAAAAAATATTATTTTTAATTTATTTTTATAAAAAAATCAGATTTTATTTTCTTACCCCACCCCTACCCCTACCCTCAACCGGCACTCCACTACCCCCATCCCCAAATATTTTTTTTAAAAAAATATGCATAATTTTTTCGTAACCCCCCTCCCACCCCCCACCCCCCATATTCTATTCAGTCTCATTATTTTGTGTTAACTATATACAAATATTTTTCTATTTGCATAGCGGACACAAAAAAATAAGTAGGAAACTATTTGTTTTTCTAGAACTTTTTTCTTGTATTCCATACCGAAAATATATGTAGCATACACAAAAGACGTATTCAAACTTTGTTCTTATATTTGGTGGTCACATTTCAAAACACCAAAAAAAATTGTTACTCTAAAAAATGAATCTGATTACATTTATGTTGATCTACTCTTCTATTGGTTTTATTAAAATTTACATGAATTTAATAATTAATATATTTACATGGCATAATTTGTGATAAATTAGCAAGAAGAAAATTATTTTATTAACAATTAATGATAAATTTAATATTTATAATATTCAAGGACATTTCAGTAAACTTACCAATTACGATACAATACCATACCATCAAACCAAATAATAAAACTATTATTAAACAATAGTGAATGATACAATATATCCAAACATTGTATTATACTATATTGTACTGTACAATACCACACCATACAGTATTGTACATTATGAAACATGGCAAATCACCATCCAAACAAGGGTTAAGGACATCTGTATTGTTTTCTTATCTTATACATATCTCAAAATTCTATAATAAATTTTAAGTCTTTGGTGATTGTAGACTAGAAAGCAAATTAAAATTGAAGAAATTTCATAACATTCGATGAACTTATTATGATGGTAAGAATAACAAAAGAACATGAAGAAATAGACAGAAAAAAGGAAATAGAAAAAATAAAACAATAAACTACAGATGAAATATGGAAAATAGAAGAAATAAAAAACAATAGGATTGCTGAATTAGAAAAAGAACTACAAATGCTAAAAGATCTGTAAGAAAAAAGATGTTTATTTACTATAAATGTTGGGCTAGTGTGTTTGCTATTACTTTTTTGTATATATTATTTTTCTAATAGTTCATTTATATGCATTTCAAAATCTTTTAGATCGTCGAATTATACGTTAGTGGTGTTTGAGTTATTATACTATCTTTATTTATTAGCTGAGTTTTTACAGTAGTTTTATATTTTTTCCATCCTTTTAGTGGATCTTCACTATATAGTTGTTTTAATTTATTTTTGATTATTTCTACTTTATCTATTGAAAATATGGTCATTTCTTTCTTATTTATAGAGAATATAAGTAATTCTATCGTGTCTTCAGTAGTTTTTATATTTTCTAATTTTTGTGTAATTTTTTCACTTTTTTTTATCCAATCTATTTTCTTACAAATTATAGGGGGTGCGGATAGTGTGGATAACTTATGTTTGTTGAAATGCTATGTCATAGCATTTCTTAGTTATTTGTTTTAACCTTATTAATTTTTCTATATTATTTTTAAGGTATACTATATTTTTCATATTTTTTGTTTTTATGTAGTCAAGTAGATTCTTTTTTATAAGTGTTTCTATTAATCTTATTTTCTCCATATCTTGTCTCCAATATTCTAAGTTTCGTAGTTTATCATTTTATCCTATAGTAGTTGTAATTTTACAAATTTTTGTGTAATAACTTATTCTAATCGTACTATATTTGATATGTAATTCTATGTTATCTATGTGATCCATTAACATTTGTTTTTTATGTATAGTATCTTTTTCTAAGGTTAATTTTATTCTAAGTAATCTTTCTTCTAATTGTCTTTTTCTCTTTTAAGCTGATTCCTGTAATTAATTTCTTCATATAGCCAACTTTATTTTTCTCTACTCTTTTAATATATTCTAACATTTGTAAGCTGCATAATATCCGTTTGAATAATAATTATCTAGGTATGAACAGTAGCTATTGTCATTTAAGTGTATTTGTTCTAATTCATCTTCTATCCAATTTTCTAATTCTTTATCTTCAATATTAATTACCTTTTCCCATATAATTTTCTTTATATCTACTATCTCTATATCCTTAAGTACATATAAAACAAGTATCTTAAATTCATCTATCATTTCATCAGGTAAATAATTATTCATTTTTCATATGATGCTATTTTTCAAAATATTCCCCTCAATCATATATATAACAAAATATGATCATCTTAGATCACTATATACTAAATTATTCTTAAATAACATGTTCTTTGGTTACTATTAGCATGGTAATCTGAATACTTTTTTCCTACACAGTGCCTCTACTCTGGTTACTCCCCTATCACGCTTCTTTGTCTTACCAGTTTCACCTTTAGGAAGACATAGTTCTAGGAATTTTTCTCCTTTTCCACTTTGATGATTTGAAAGAATTCAAAATGCATATAGATGAATTATTAGAAAAACAATACATACAAAAAAGTAATAGTAAACACAATAGCCTAGCTTTCTTCATTATTAAATCCTTTGACTACTATTGGTGTTTTTAGCTTATCTCATTTATCTTTTGATAAACAATTATATCTACATAAGTTGTCTTCTGCTCCCAACAAGATGTAAAAATCTATATGTATTAACAACAAAACATAAAATAACGAAAAAAAATAAAATTAATAAAATACAAATAGAAAGTCCTTTTGAACAGTTTGTAAAAACAAATGATAACAATGATTATAGTTACAAAAACATTTAAGAGACCAGCTAATGATTTATTCAAATTTGGATAGATCATGTTGATATATATATTCTAGACTAGAACATGTAATAGACCGTAGATATGCAAAAGGTAAAGCTAGTATACCATTAGTAACAAAAAGAATAATTAATAAAGAAATAAACGATATAAAAAGTAAAGACCCAATAAAATACGTACACAGTAGTGAAACATATACAGAAATCTTAACAAATATAGAAAAACTAGAAATAAATGAAAAAGAAGAAGTAATTAATAAAGAAAACTTTAAAAAAAATTTTATCAACAATTTTTCTTTATTGTACATTATGGTTAATTGGGTATGTTCTATATCAACAATTTTCCTTTATTATTCCTAATATTATATATTCTTTTTGTGTTTCTTCTTTTACTTCAAATTAAATTTTTATCTTTCTGACTCCTATTATAATTTCTTTTTTAGTCGTATTTTTAATAATTATTAGGTTTCTTGGTAAATCTGGATATTTATCATTATTTGTTTAAATTTCTTCGGTTTTTACTAAGTATTTCATTATATAATTATCTTCCTATCCTGTGTTTATTAGTATTAAATATTCTTTTTCATCTATTGTTCCTATTATATAATATTGAGTTAGGTTAGGTTTTGGAGTTATCTCATATGCTATTCTTTTTGATGTTTCTGTTTTTCATAAGATATTCTTTTTGGTGTTCTTATTCTTTTATTTACTATTTCTAAATCTGCTTCTATATCTATATTCTTGTAGCTATAATCATTATTATCTATGATTTTTACAAATTGCTCAAAGAGACTTTCTATTTTTATTTTATTTTATTTATTTTATTTTTGTCCAGTTATTTTATGCGTTGTTGTTAATACATATAAATTTTTACATCTTGCTGTAAATATTTTACTTCCTGGGTTAATTTTACTCCTGATATTTTCTAATATAGTACTAATGACTTATCTATATTTTTATCTATTATTGGTACTGAATAATTTGCACTTATTATAAATTTAAATTTTTGGTATATTAGATTCCCTCTTATTATAGCACTTATTATGCTTTTTTTCTATAGGTTTTACGATCCTATCATATGCTAAATATAGTTCTATTGGCGTATCTATTCCTTCTCTAAAACATGCTTTTATTAATATTTATGTTCCTCCAAGGTGTACATATTTTATTGGGTCTTTACTTTTTATTTCTTGTATTTCTTTATTAACTATTTTTTTTGTTACTAGTGGTATACTAGTTTTTCCTTTCGCGTATCTACTATCTATTATATATTCTTTTTGGCTTACTATGTAGTATTCTTCTTTTCGTCTATTAAATATATTCCTTATTGGTTGTATTTTAAATATTTTTTCTACAGTTAAATCTAATTCTTTTCCTTTTATTTCTTCAAATACATTATTATCAAATATAATTTTTTGGCATGTTCCTTCTTCATTTAAATATTCTTTCTTTCTTATTATTTGTATACTTTCTTCAGTCATTTAATTCCTCTAATTCGCTATCTATTTCGTTATCTGTTTCATTTTCCGAGATTTCATACATACTATCTTCACTTTCGAATTTATAGTCTGTATAATCTATTTGTATATATTCTGTATTTTCTATCTTTATTTATGATATTTGTTTCTTTTTTGGATCTTTAGGTACTTTACAATCTTTAGGTACGATGGTGGCTAACTAAAAAAATACAAAATTCAATTACAACAAAAGAAATACGGAGATTGGTATTAAATATATTGAACTTTACATTTATAGTTGAAATAATTAATACTAACAAGAATGTTATTGCAGATTACACATCAAGATAAAGTTACACAGACTGATATAACAGAAAATGATACACTAGAAGAGATACTCAAAATCCTAACAACGCTTTCAATGAAAGTGGACAGTATGGGCAATGAGGTAGAAAAACTAAAGACTAATGAAGGTAAACTGAAGTCTAAAGCTACAAGTCAGTCACATGACTATTAAAATGCAGAGTTATGTCGATCGGAAGACATAAAAAATCCAGAGCTAAAAGGAGATTTCTTTTTCCTATATGGTCTTTTATATTTAAAATTTTTTACATAATATCTTTTTCCGTGTTCTATGTTTGTTACGAATCTGTGTGCTTTCCTCTGCTTTATATTCCTGCATTCCTGCTTTACTCTGTTTTATATTCCTTATGGCTGCAGTATCTATGTTATGTCATCTGCTTCTGTGCTGTACTATGTGTTTGTTTGATATCTCGTAACTTGAGCCGGGGGTCTTTCGGAAACAGCCTTTCTACTTCATCAGAGGTAGAGGTATGGACTGCGTACATCTTACCCCCCCCAGACCCCACAAAGTGGGAATACACTGGGTTTGTTGTTGTTGTTGTTGTTGTTCTTATAGTTTATCTAAAAATGACATTTCTAAAAACATATCTTATGATGTTAGTTCGTAATTATAAATTTCTTCTATTATTAAAATTTTATCCCGTATTTGTATTTTTACATTCCTATCTTTATATGTAATTAGTTCGCACATGTTAACATTCGATGAACTTATTATGCGGACCTATTTAAGATCTTTAAATTTTTCAGATAAGTTTAGCAAAATTCTTATGCGTGTGTCAAATATTTTACCAATATATATATTGAAAATAAATTTTAGAAATTTCTTGTTTTATATTTTTCTGTTTGTTTCCCTACAGAGGAGCCTAGGAATGCGTATCTGGGGCATTTGAGAATCTCTCTCTCGCTATTTTTATTATTTTCAAAGCATTCAGGAAATTATATATACCTGTATGCAATTTTTGTTAGCAAATATTTTATTCTATTATTTATGGTAAAATTACCTTCATTGGGAACTTTTATGTTTCTGAGTAATTTCAACTAAATAAAATTTTAAAAAAATGGAAATAATTCTTTAGAATACAAGGATTCACTATATTACAACCACATAAAATTCTTGAAATACATAGAATTCCAAAGAAAATTAACTAGTTCAACCAAATGTTGAAAATGCACAATTTTATGATTCTTAGTATGTTTTTTGCTTAGCTCATTACATTATGGCACTTTTTCAATATGAAACCTTTAAATTAACTTAGGAAAAACTATATGGATTAACAAACATAAACTTTTAGTTATTTTATTTAGCCTAAGTTTCAATTAATTTCTATTAATAGTCTTTCTGTCAATTAAATACAATTCATATTCTCTCTCCTTTATTTTTTCTGTTTCGATATCTTTTATTTCTCTTTCTTATTTTTTCTTTCCAGTTTTTTTCTTTTTCTTGTTTTTCATTTTTTCTTTCTTTTTCCCTTTTTTCCTTTTCCATTTTTTTTCTCATTTTTTTATTTTCTTTTTTCTTTCTCTTTTTATCCCTTTCCCAGTTTTTCATCTATTTTATTCATTTTTCTTTTTTATCTGTTTTATTTGCAGTCTTTTTTTTAAATAAAATTTATTTCTTCCTTTTTCATTCTTCTTTTATTTTTTTCGTCCATTTTTCTCCTTTTTTTCTTTTTTTAATTTTTTTTATTGTATTTTATATTTTATATTTTATATTTTATATTTATTTCTATCATACTATATATATCAAATAAATTTATTATTTATTTGAACGTTTAATTGTGAATATGTACAGTTTATCATTTGTATTCATATACAAAAAATATATGAATTAATTTTATTTACTTGAGATTAAAATGTATAAATATATGATGTGTCATTCAATGCAAATGCATCGTTAGTACTTGCATATAAATTTTATAATTTATATAGTATATAAAGAAGTATCATTTGTATGTGTAAGGTTAAAGTTGTATAAACATGTATCATTTGATACGAATGTAATATTTGTATTTTTATAACTTAACAATTGTATTTGCATAATTTATCATTTATATTTATATTTGTATTTGTATTTGTATTGTTCAATTTGTATCAATAACATACAATTCGTATCAATGGATATAGATAAACGTTCGTAGAAAGAAAAATAACAATTCCTTTTTAATTATTTAAAATACAAATGATACTTTGAACTACAAATTCAAACGAAGTTACACATAGAAATACAATATGCAGTCAACTTACAAATACAAATATAAAATAGTCATTTAAAAATACAAGTGCATCGATAAAAATAAAATACAAATACAAATAAAATACAAATACAAATAAAATAAAATTACAAAATACAAATACAATATACAGTCAAAAATAAAATACATATACAAAATAGTTCTTTAAAATACAAGTGTGAATTGTATAAAATATAAATGATGATGCGAACTATAACATACAATTACAAGTGTGAACTATAAAATAAAAATACAAATGCGAACTATAAAATACAAATATAAGTGTGAACTATAAAATACAAATTCAAATATAATTGAATCAGTAAATGGAAAAATATAAATGATGGTACAAATATAAATACAATAAGCAATTGTGGTATTCATGTTATCATCCATGAGTTGTGCTCGATGTAGCCATATTTTTTGAAAATATAGAAATATAAAGTAGCAAAAAAATGAGAAAGAGAAAAAGATTAAAAAGAAAATCAAAAAGAAAAGAACCAAAGAATAAAGTAAAATGAAGAAAGAGAAATAGAAGCTAGAGATAGAAGAAATAAAAAAAGCAAAAAGAAAATAATGAAAAAATAATAAAAATGAAAATAAAAAAAAACAAAAAAAAGGAAAAGGAAAAGAAAAAAAACAGAATAGAAGTTATAGATAGAAAAGAGGAAAAAAACAAAAAAGAAAACAAATATTTTAAAAATCAAATAGTAAAAAAAATAAAAAAAAAGAGAAAAAAATGATGATGAATACAAATAAAATGAGTGGTGTTATGATGTTTTTGTCATCATCCATGACTTGTACTCAACGTAGTTATATTTTTCAAAAATTCAAAAAAAAAAAAAAAAAAAACAAAAAAAAAAAAAAGAAAAAAAAAAAAAAAGAAAAGGGAAAAGAAAAAAAATAAAACTAAAAAGGAAAAAAATGAAAAATGAAAATAAAGAAGTTTAAAAAGAAAAGAGATGTAGATGCAAGAGATAGAAGAGAGAGAGAAAATAAAAAGAAAAAAAACGGAAAAAGAAAGAGAAATAGAGACTAGAGATAGAAGAGAGGAAAAAATTTAAAAAGAAAAGAAAAAGAGAAAAAGAGGCTGTGAATTTGTAATTTTGAAAGTTAGACTAGAATCTTTATATTTTCCTGAATCCTAGGTTATTTTATGTATATGTCTCATTAATTTACATTTTAAGTTTTTTAAAAAGTTGGTTTGCCATAAAAAAGGACATCAAGACCTAGCATAGCATGAAGCAACTCCATATGTAATAATCAGATGTGACACCCAAAACATTTCAAGCTAAGATTAGTACCATTTTTCATATGTGAATAGGCCTAAAAGTAGTGATTTCTAATTTTAGATAAGTGTAATAATTAATTTCCTAGTGTGGTGAGTACTTTTGAGGTGAATCATGGTCAAATATTTAGCGCAAAATTAAGTTGAGAGTATGAGATTTTACTAGGGCCTACTTCAAACGAGCATAACTGTAATACCTCGTACTTCTACCTAACTTGAAATCGTCCCAAATATGTTAGAAACTTACTTTGAAAGATGAATCCACTTTTATACACGTGAAATTTTTAAGATTTTCCCCTTTTGACATGTGAGAAATTGAATTAGCTTTCCAACGATACCAATTTCATCCAAATTCGGTATCAGGGTAGAAAGTTATGGCCGTTTTACAAAAAGTAGTCAAAATTTCCCAGGTGCGACGATGAGGGCCGATGGACCATCGCCTAAACCGTCGCAGCGGAGACAGTGAGACCATCTTCTACCTAAGGGCGAAGGCGCAGGCCGATACAATGTCGAGCTAGTGACGGACCGTCGCCCAAGCCGTCGCAGCAGAGACAATAAACCCCTATTTTGCCCAGGTACGACAGTCAGGATCGACGGACCATCGACCCAGCGACGGGCCATTGCACCCACCATTATATAGTTTGTTCAGTTATTTTAAAGTCATTTTTAAAAGGGTATCTGGGTCTTTTTCACCCGTTTTAATCCAGACCAAGGCTCATAAGTTCATTATCCATCTACAATATCAAATTAGGGTTCTCTCAAAGATAATCCCCAAGAACAAGATCCAAATCATTCTTCAAGAAACTAAGAGATTTTGAGTTCTCCAAGTCCAAGGACTTCAAGAAACTCACAACCCAGGTATGTCATGTGTTGATTCATGGGTTCCTTTCACCCATAAAGCTCAAGAATATCTTTTCAACATTCAAGATTTTTATATTTATGAATGTTCATGATTTAAATTGAATTAAAATTCATGTTCATCATGTTGTAGGGTTTTGATTCATGTTTAAAATTACATATTCTAATGATTGACCCTAGGATGTGATGATTTGCATAATAATCATGATAAACCCTTAAATTTACACGTTGATTGATGCATTCATGATTATTAGATGTGTTGATGATTGTATAACCAAAGCATGCTTCCTATGTGTTCGATTAAATGCCTATGTGAAAGAAAAGTGCCATACTAGTATGATAATATGACATCCCCATTTATGTACAAGTTTATGCATGTCCAGTATTTGATGAAATGTCTTAGTCAATGAATTATGAATATATGTGTAACCTTTGTGGTGTTTTAGAACTTCTACTTCATAAAATCTCTAACTTATTGTATTATGGATTGTGTTGTTGGTCATGTATTCAAGAAAGTCATGCTTTGTCAGTTTCATACTATCGAGTCCTAGGGGTACTTATACCTGACAATTAGCTTTGTGCCTAGAGCCAATGTCATTTTTTCAAAATACTCTCAGTAGAGCCATGTTCATAGAAATTTAGTCGGTTATGTGGCTCAGGAAAACTCAGTAAACTCAGTAATCTCAGAAATCTTAGAAATTCAGTAATCTCAGTAGTATTTTGTCAGTCAACGGAACTCAGTTAATTTAGTTTAGTCCAGTTCAGTTAATCATGTTCAGTGTCTATTCAGATGGGAGTAGGAATTAGCACCGAGTGAACCCAAGGATGGCAATACACACTGTCAGATGAGGGTGTGATTCTTAGAAGTCATCCTTGCAATCAAGAACTGTGTAGCCAGTATAGGTTGAGACATCAACACTGTCAGATGAGGATTGATGAGGTAGATAAGTACTGTTAGATGAGGGCCCCACCATTCTCTTTTGGGGATACTGTCAGATAAGGGTTACCCATAACTTGTTCTTACCAGTGGAGCAGTATTGACACCCTTCTAATTGGGGTTACAGATTAGACCCCACCACAGCTATATTGATTTATTTGGGGAATGTCGGTTAGATGAATACTTTCCATAGTTTTAGTTATAGAATCAGGACTGTTAGATACAGCTATTCAGTCTCAGTAATAGAACTTAGATAGTTCTACAGAATTTAGGACTGTCAGATACAGTCAAATCAGAACAACACGAAACTCAACTAGTTTGATTAGAACCTAGACTGTTAGATACAATCGCTCAGTATTAGTGTCTTATGTTATCAGTTCTCAAACTCAGTAATCATGTTATCACGAACTTAGTTGCAGTTACTATGTATTCATGCATGTATTCTCACATTCATGTTATCCAGTCAGTTAGTAAAGTTCATGCATGTGAAACCTTTGTATTTAGCCTATCTTACATGCATACCAGTATATTCAAACGTACTAATGCATTTGCGTTATGGTGTTTTATAACATAGGTTCAGAAGCACGAGCTCCAGAGCATCAGTAACATTCTAGTCTCAATAGTCAGAGTTAGCAGTGAGTCCTCATCCTTCGAGGACATGACCATTACTTTATTATCTTATTAATTAATTTATTTCAGTAGTTGGAGTTAGTTGGGGACATGTCCTATCAACTCTTTATTCAGATAGTTCAGTCAGTTAGAGGCTCTTCAGACTATTATGTTCAGACAATTTATTGCAGGTTTTGTTTTGGTATTATGATACCATATCATTCAGAAATTATTTTATCAGTTTTGAAAATTATGGTTATCAGTTTTGAAAATTATGGCCTTACTGCCTTTATTTCTGCATTTTTATAGTATATTATGCAGTGTTCAGTTACAGATATTAGTTATGGGTTAGCTTGTGGTCCTTTGGGGTCATGAGCACCATGTAGCCTTTCGGGCACCAGATTCGGGGCGTTACAATAACTTCTAGGATATAAAGAGTTTTGTGACCCACAAGCCATCAAATGAAAAATGTTTGAGTCTTCTTTCCAATGCTACTGACCATTTTCTAATCCAATTATGGAGTAAAAGTTATGATCATTTTATCATAAGGTAGCAAGCTAATCAATACTAGAATTCTTTTGTAAGCTAGTTTGCGGTTGTACCACTTTCTATATCGACAAACCCAATGCACACCATGAAAATACAAGATAAATATTAATGTAGTTACTGGAAGCCATAAGCAGGCCATTATGCGGCCGCAAACCCCTGTTCGTAGTCCCCACAAGGCCTCATTGAGAATTTTTCTCCAACATCGTTATTGGAGGCTGTTTTGTCATTTCCTTAACCTAAAATGCCTCACCCTTCTAAAATGTCCCCTACAATCTCAATTTCCCTAAATCGGTTAAAAAATCTCCTCTTATTCTCTCAAAGTTCAAGAACTCACAAGTTTTCAAAAGCTAAGCCTAGGTTTGTCTTCAAAGTCTCTCCTTTAAGTTCTTCGTCAAATTATATGTAGAGCAACTCTTTTCAAATCTATTATCTTTTAATACTTATATAGTTTGCATATTTCAAGTCTTTAGACGGGGTTATAAATTATATTTTGATTTTATGAGATAAGCATAAAATTATGACAAAACTCAATTTTTGAGATTACCCCTACCTACTTGGAAAATTAAATTAGAAGAGATCAGCTAAACATATTTTATTTATCTCCTTTTTGAAAGTGTTGAAATATTATTTTGGTCAAATATCATTGGTAGTTGATAAGTTTTTATGGTATATTAATGTTTTAATAAAATAAGATTGAATTGACCTATACGAAATTATTTTATACATGACTTGAGGAATTGTGGCTCCTAATTGTTAAATGAATTTTATAAATGGTTTGATTTATATTTAAGGATTATCTTACACGTGATTTGAAATGTTAGGCATGAGAATTGATGACGAACTTTATGGTTACATGAATTATAGAATAGATGACTTGCAAGCAATAACATGCCGATACCAAATATGGTCTATGCCCTTAATGAGAATGGAATATTTTCTAATGATGTTTGATAATATGAAAATTCTAAAATGTAGGCTTAAAAGAGAATTAAATGCTTAATCAAGAAGGTATGAATCCAAATGGTTCGACAACTAGAACCTATGATTTACTAACATAAGGATGGTTCGATCCTTAATGGGATGACCTTATGTTTTCTTCTATAAGTATGATTATTCTGGCAATAATAATTTAATCTTAACCCATACAACAAAAATGGATTGAGGTTTAGATGCTCAAGCACTGATTCACCCTACATAGCTTATTATGTTTAAATAAAAGCCGGTGATATCATCTAGTTTAGAACTAAAGAATAAAATTTTTATTTTTGTAATGACCCTTTAGGTCATTATACATATGCTCACTTTCTTCCTTCGATAGAGCTTCTCCATTGCCATCCTAAGTCACTGATGACTTGCGGAGATCGATAGTTTGGTTACCTGAGGGTTCGTTTGGGTTTTAGAACCTCTTTCCTTAATTCTAAGTCTTTGTTGGTCCTAATTGATCACTAAGGAAAAACATTAGCAAACAGCCTCGTATACAAAATCCAACTTTGCCAATGTGTCCGGAACATAAAAAACTATGGGTTTCATAAATTATTTGTTCGAAATGGACCCTGAATGAATCCCGAGGCATTGGACGAAACTCAAAACCAAGTTCAAACCTTCATCCATGCATAGCATGCACCAAGGTGCTGCAACTGCAGTAAAAGAGGTGCGACTGCAAAGCCGCGACCGCGGTGAAACAGAGGCTGCGATCGCACCATCAGAGGGCTGGGTGGTCTATATTTAGGTGGTATCTTGCATGAATTTTTGCCATTTTATGCCTCCCTCTGAACCTAGAAACCTTAATGGGGTGTAAAGCCTTCTAAGTATGTGTTGTGGGTTGAATTGGAGCTTAAACAACTTGTGTTATTGAATCTTGCTATTGTAACACCTCGAGATCTCATCCCGAGATGTCACACAATTCTTATGACCCCGAAGGACCACAAGCTAACCCTTTACTAATATCTGTACCTGTACAGTGCATAATATCTGAAAAAATTACGGAAACTTGCCATAAGGTTCAACACATCTATACATACCCAAAACTGAAAACTGAATACTAATACATCTGTCTGAAAAGCCTCTAACTGTCTGAACTTTAGAGTTGATGGGACATGTCCCCAACTAACTCCGTCAACAAAAAATAAACAAAGACAAAAAATAAACAAAGTCTGAAACAATAGTAGTAAACTGAGACTCATCCTTGAAAGAAGAGGACTCACTGCTACTGCTGCTGACTGGGACCAAACAGCTGAGGATAAACTGGATCGATCCTGTGTCTCTGAATCTATGGTGTCAAATAAAATACCATAGCGCAAATGCGTCAGTACAAAAATGTACCGAGTATGTAGACGGGGTAGGCTAATGCAAGGGTTCATGCATGCACAATATCTAAACTGAATAATCATGAAAATGCTACATGAGAACACAACAAGAATGCATAGAACATGAACACAATTATCGCAACTCTAGATACTGAAACTTAGATACCACTTTACTGCAGACTGAACTCACTACTGACACTGAGATACTGAATCACTGACTCAGCTGATACTGATAACTGAGGATCTGGATGTGCTTACATCAATGACTAAATTCTTGGACTTACTGCTTTCGACAGACAGGATTAGAGATCAATCTTTCTAACAGATGATTTTAGAAGCTTTATCAATGATAAAAAATATGATTATATCTGTATCTGACAACAAGAATACTCAATAAAAATCTGATACCGTGATCAATCCTGTCTGACAGCATCTCTCTGAATATAATATCAAATAACTGTATATGAGACCAAGTCTATCTGATGGGATGGCCCATAAATCAATGGAACTATCTGAGTTCCTCACAATGATAGATGACTGTATCTGACAGTCCTGATTTCTGAAGACTGATTCTGAAACTGAGACTGAATTTGAAAATAAAACTGTAGGAAGTACTCACTTAACTGACATACACCGACCTACTACAGGTGGGGTCCAAACTATGCCCCAGTTGGAAGGGTATCATTACCGTGCCACTGGTAAATACAACTCTATATGACCCTCATCTAGCAGGTCCTCAAATGAGAACGGTAGAGCCCTCATCTAGCAGGTCAAGCCACTTTATCTACCCTCATCTAGCAGGTATGATGTCTCTCACCCACCCTCAACTAACAGGTGTGATGTCTCAACCTATGCTAGCTATGTACCCTCTACTAGTAGGTAAGATCCCATCCTTGAGTTTGCTCGGTGCTAGTTTCTACTCAGAACTGAATTCTCAACTGAACACTGGCTGAACTAAATCTGACACTGATTATATTACTTAAAAGGTCTGACTGAGTTACGCTTATATCACTTGGTTCCATATCTGATGGAAAAGATATCGAATCATGGTATCTAACTGACGATACAGAGCTTGAATAGATTACTCGAATCGCTTCTAAGATTAGGATTAAATGACTTGAATACTATTAGAACTGAGCTGATTCTAGGTCTGAGGCTAGATTACTATCTATACAGAGATTACAGAGATAACTGAGATTACTGAGCATTATTAAGCTTTGCACTTGTCAGAGGATACAGAGTTCTATAGTTCACTGAGTTCTGAGAATCATGGCTCGATTGGAATTATCGAGAAACTGACACAGGCTCTAGACAACAGCTCTATTTTTGGGTATAAATACCCCTAGGACTCGACAACATAAAAGTAAGACATAATCATTCTTCATCAAAAATCATTCATGCATCATCACGGTCATCTATTCATCACTACAATCATTCATTCATCATTACAAGCATTCATTCATCATTACAATCATTCATGTATTATCTCAATCATTAAAACATCACTTCAAGTAGTTGGGCATCATAAAATACTTTCCCTCTCAAGATCCTTAGGACATCGCATTAAGCATTTAGGAAACATAGACCTCAATTCATCATCACAACCACCAAAGGGTCACTCCAAACCTTTAAGCATCATCAACATTGGTTCACCATCATATACTAGCCTAAGGAAGAAATGCTATTAGATTATACCCCATTCAATGAGATCTTACATCAAGTAATTCATACCTATATCAGTCTTGTTATGTATTTGGATATAACTTGATTTAGGGAAAACTTCATACTAACATGTCACTATTTACTTGCTAACCTCTTGACATGTATTAAAATCTTAGCATATATCAAAGAGCATAAAATCGGGGAATTTACAACCATTATATCTCGACTTGTTCACATCTACTTGTGGATTTCATGCTATCTTGGCACATTTCACTCACTAAGGCATGCATGGACTAGCTCACAATTTGGGGTTTCCTATTCAACATACTATAGTGGCCCTTATGCTTCACCTAATCTCTTTATCAAACCTATGGGGAACGTTCTTCACTTATTCAACCATTTATACACCCAAAAGTCATGAACGCATCACATGGAAAAACAACTTCAAAAGGGTCTATCCCAAACATCACATGAATTCCTCATACTAGGGGCAACACTCATAAATTTTGTAGGCAAACATAAATCAAAACTCAACAACACATTAAACATCCATTTCAACTCATACAAATCATTAATAACTCATAAACATAAAAATCTTTTAGTTTTAAAAAGGGTTATTGAGATTCTTGGATGAAAGAGAACCAAGAATTAACATCTACATACCTTAACCTTTGAAATTGGATGAACTTTAGTGCTTGAAACTTTATCCACACTTGAAATAAATAAATTCTTGAAGCCCACACTATGAGAAACTTGATTCTTGAAGAAACCTTGAAGATTTATGGATGATTTTTGGAGGATTAAAGTTCTTGATGAAACCCTAGTTATACTCTCTTGAGAGAATTGGAAGAGAAAAATAATGAAATTAGGGTTTTGGAAGTGGGTTCTCATATTTATAGAGGCTCAAAAAGGATGGGAAATGATGGGTTCTCATATTTATAGAGGCTTAAAAAGGATGGAAAATGACCAAAATACCCTTGCAAAAATGCCCTTGATTTGCTGGAAAAATGTTCTTGACGCCATCCGTGACAGGCCGTCAGGGCCGTGATAGGCCGTCACGAATGGTCGTCACAAAAGGGGTCTAAATTCTTGATTTTTTATCCTAGGGCTGACGAAGTTGTCAAAAATGTCATCAGAATGTGACGACGTCATCAAAACGGTTGTCAGAAACGTGATAGCTTGTCAGAAACGTCATCACCATTTCTAGCTTGACAGGCTGGAGTAAAATGGGCATAACTTTTTGCTCCGATATCGAATTTAGGAAAAATTAGTATCTTTGGAAAGATAATTAAAATATATTTCATTTGATATATATAAAGCCACCCAGTTCTTAATATACAATGAGTTATGGTCAATTGAAGTTGACCTAAATTTTGACGGTCATTAAAACTTGAACGATAAGAAAGTTTTCAACTCTTCCATAAGTTAGGGGACCTCTATGATCTTAATTCATGCTCAAATAGATTCCCACATGATTCAAAGTATTTCATACTTGGGAGGATATTTTCAAAATATTTTGACTCGGATTTTCGCTTTACCAAATATGCTCTAAGGCTCAGCCTGGAAGAGGATTTTGCGGGGCATTACAACTATAATCTAAGGTAATAATTCCTCTAATTTTCTATTAATTTTATGGTTTCTTGACTCAAAACCCCTAAATCATTATGGTTTAATTGTAGCCCCAAAATTTAGTGATTGACTCAAATTACTTAAGGGTTTTAACTCCCTAAAGATATTTAGGTTATAGGTTGGTCTTTGAAACTCCTTTCCAAGGGTGAAACCCAATTGGTGGTTTTGGTGTCCATTCAAAACCCATGGCACAATGGTTCTATAATAAGTGTTGTCTTTCTTGTTGTAATGCTTATATTGTACTGTT
The DNA here is from genome assembly GCF_002878395.1 of Capsicum annuum. Classification (NCBI taxonomy): domain Eukaryota; kingdom Viridiplantae; phylum Streptophyta; class Magnoliopsida; order Solanales; family Solanaceae; genus Capsicum; species Capsicum annuum. Next base: position 153,863,285 of record NC_061117.1, read on the forward strand.
GATAACATTGCTTGTGAAAGAGGAACCTTCACGAAAAGGAAAGAAAAAGCTCATTTTTTCATGAGTTGCTTGGATTCAAGGTAGGTTAGGCTTACCCGTAGACTAGAGTGAGCTTGTTTATAATGTAACTATTGATATTTTTCCAGATTGGGTGGGGAATTTAGACGATAGTTGATTAAATAGTAAACTTGGGATTTATTGATTGCTTTAGACTACTAATTTGTAAGGTATGATATTTGACCCTTAGTCTAGGACCTTGGTTAACTTATTTGTGGTCTCATGTAACACCCTGAAAAATGGGTCCCAGAGTGTCACACGGTGCTTGAGGCTATGAGTAGCCCCAAGCTAACCCTTTGCGCCATTTTCATGCAGTTCAACACAAATAAAGGGGTTTCCATAAATAACTCTCAAATATCAACAGAGTAATCATCATCCAAGAATAAAATAATTTCAGAAAGATAACAAAATATGACTTATTAGTCAACTCCCAACATCTATACTAGTCTGACAAACCTCTAAGAAAATCAATAAAACCAGCGAGCCATTGAGACATGACCCAACTGACTCATACTCAGTTATCAAATGTAAACAATTCTGTGAAACCAACATCAGACATTACGTCCTCAGAACATAAGGACTCACCACAACAGAGGATGTAGAACAGCGTGCCCAAAGAATCACTATCAAACCTAGAACTGAGCACCTGAACCTATATTTTGAGAAAATGCAGCCCACATCCGAAGATGTGGGTTAGTACCATGGAAAGAAACCGAGTATATGGAGGTGTATGCAGTTGTATAAATATCATCATCATAAATATTTATAAGAAATATGCAGGATGTATGAAAGACTCACATAGCCCAAAGAAAATGATCATAATCATGAGAGGATGAAATAAGTACAATAACACAGGTGTCATCATATAATTTGTCAATCACTTTTAGTTCATCAAGAATATCAATTCTCATAATGTAAATATCATATAAATCTTTTGAAAGAATAACTTTCAAAATTCCACTTTCAAATCACTTCACCATTCACCATAGACACAAGGAAACACATACGCACTGGGAGATCCTATAACCAACATAAACCATGTGAGCTACATGTAGTCCAATATACAACCCACATTGGGAAGAGCCGTCCTATCCTTGCCATCGGAGTAGGACCATCGATATCAAATCCACATAAACTAGTGATAACTATATAAATCAGCCTCAAGCTCACTCCTATGGGGGCACGAAGTTCTAGGGAAGTAAGGTCCCTTTATACCTCCCACTCGGTGCTAAAGATTTCTCCCGAACTTAGCTCAGATCATTTCAAAGACAATCCACAACAAAACAATTTCAGTAATATATAAATATACATAGGGAGCCATCATGCTTCCTATCTATCAAAATCAACCACGTTGTGGATTTCTTTCACACTCGAGTTCAAAACAACTCCATTAAGAACAAAAGGTCAAATCATTCAAAATATCTCAAATATTCAACATCAACGTGCTTATAACACACTTTCTAAAAAAACACAATTTTCAATGGGGATTCATGACCCGAATATCAAAATCATGATAAATATCGTTCAAGATTCATGCTTTATACCTCCACACATGTAAATTCATTTTTCAAAATCATAAACATCAAGATTTCATAATAATCATCATAAGATACGGGTTTATGCTTCAAATTCATAAAAAAATCAAAATCATGCCTTTGTAAAGAAAAGTACTTTTGGGCACAAGAATGAAAGAGAGTTCTTGTTGAAAAACCCTACATACCTTGAATGATGAAATTTAGATCGATACTCTTTTTTGAGATGTTAATCGTGCCTTTGAATGATGGTTCTTGGAGTTCTTGAACTAGGAACTTGGAATCTTGAATAAATTTGCAGAATTAATGGCGAACTTTGGAGGTTCTTGAAGTTGGATGTAGGAACTTAGGGTTTTCTTTTTGACGGAATTTGATGAAATATAACATATAATGCTTCAAATAGGCTTTAATATAGGGTTTGGACGAATTTTGGGTTTAGGGTGAATGACCAAAACGCCCCTAAAAATGAAAAAAATTCTCGAATCTGTCCTTTGGTGGACTGTTTTGATAGTCTGAAGTAGATCAACCATAACGTTTCACTCCAATATCCAAATTTAATGAAACTGATTTCATTAAAAAGAGGACTCTCATATCTTTCCTTTGATATATAGTATCTCACCCAGATCATTGTGTACGAGGAGTTATATTCGTTTGAAGTTGACCAAAAAATTCACTTTTGATAGTCTGAAGTAGGTCGACCATAACGTTTTGCTCCGATAGACAAATTGTATGAAACCAATTTCATTGGAAAGAGGACTCACAGAGCTTTTCGTTGATATATAATAGATTACCCATATCATTATGTTCAAGGAGTTATGATTGTTTAAAGTTGGAGAAAAAATACTCAAGGCCTCAGTACTTTTTCCTGCACGTTTTACTGTTCACTACTATTCACGGTTCGATCGGAATATTCATAACTCGTGGCTCGGGTGTCCGTTTTGGATTATCCACATATCGTTGGAAAGCTTATTCGATACTCTAAGCAATGATGGGTCATAATCTAAGACATTCCACATGGAAAATTTATAATTCATTCTAAAAGATAGAACCCAACATGTTTACGCACAAAATTTCATCGAAAAATTTCCCGGGGTATTACATCATCCCCTCCTTGGAAACATTCGTCCTCGAATGACACTTGACATGCCAAGAATATATAGGAAATAGAGCATATAGCTGAAACCGTTTGTTAGACTCATCACCACATTGTTTCTCACTCCGAATGTAATATAGAATGCATAAATTCAAGAAACTACAGCTGAACACATAATAAATGACAGCTGAACTGCTGCAACTTTTATCAAAAGTGCATGATTTAGGAAAGAACGGTACCTTCGGATTGATCGGAGTTCGCAGAAAATAGGTAAGGGTACTTGGATCGCATATCCGCCTCAGCTTCCCAAGTTGCACCCTCAATAGATTGATTTTGCCACAACACCTTGACCAAGGGAACTTCTTTGTTCCTTAGTCTTCGGACACTAAAATCAAGAATCTCAACTGGAATCTCATCAAAAGAAAGATTTTCTTGAATGTCAGCACTCACAGAAGAATCCACTACCACAGCATCGCTAATATACTTTATAAGCATGGAGACATGGAATATTGGATGAACAGAGGACAACTCGGAAGGCAACTTGACATCATAAGCTACCTTACCAACACGACTAAGAATTTTGTAAGGACCAATATAACGGGGACTAAGCTTCCCCTTCTTTCCGAATCTCTTCACCCCCTCATGGGTGAAATTTTTAGATACACTAGGTCACCAACTTCAAACTCAAGGTCTCTCCTTCTAACATCTGCATATGACTTTTGATGACTCTGCGTAGTTTTCAACCTTTCCCTAATCAACTTAACTTTTTCCATAGCCTCAAATACTGAATCAGGACTACTCACAGCCACTTCACCCACCTCAAACCAACCTATGGGTGATCTACACTTCCTTTCATATAAGGCTTCAAATGGAGCCATGCCAATACTAGAGTGGAAACTATTATTGTAAGCAAACTCTATCAACGATAAGTGATCATCCTAACTTCCCTTAAAGTAAAGTGCACAAGCTCTCAATATATCCTCTAAGGTCTGGATGGTCCCCTCAGCCTGACCATCGGTCTACGAATGAAAAGCAGAACTCAAAAGCACTTGGGTACCAAGACCCTTCTAAAAAGCTTTCCAAAATTGTGAAGTGAACTGAGTGTTCCTATCCGAAATGATAGACAAGGGAACTCCATGCAGTCTGACTAGCTCTCGGATATACAATCTAGCATAATCCTCAGTAGTATATGAAGTATGAACAGGCGAGAAATAAGCAGACTTAGTCAACCTATCAACCACAACCCAAATGGAATCATGATGGCGTTATGAAGGAGGTAAACCAATCACGAAGTCCATATTTATCTCTTTCCACTTCCAAGTGGGAATACTAAACTCTTGCATCATACCATCAGGTCTTTGGTGTTCAACCTTAACCGGTTGGCATATTGCATATTGCACATTTAGCTACAAACGCTGCTATATCTTTCTTCATGCCACTCCACCAATAGATTTCCCACAAGTCTCGGTACATCTTGGTGGCACCAGGATGAATAGAATATCGCACCCCGTGCGCTTCAGCCATAATCCTCTCTCTCAAATAATCAACATTTGGGATACACAATCTACCCTGAAATCTCAACACACCATCTCCTCCTTAGGAGAAAACCTCTACTTTTTGGTCCTTGACTGACTCCTTCAGTCTGACCAAACTAGCATCTAAGTATTTCTTTTCCTTCACTTCCGAAACTTAGGAGGATTTGGAACTACTCTGAACCCCTATACTACCTTCAGCAGAGTCAAACAACCTAACCCCTAATCTATCCAAACGATGTACATCACGATCCAACTCTTTTTTAGCTTCTACCACATGCGAAACACTACCCATGGACACTCTACTTAGGGCATCCGCCATAACATTGGCCTTGTCCAAATGGTACAGCACACTCATATCATAGTCCTTTAACAATTCTAACCATCGTCTTTGCCTAAGATTCAATTCTCTCCTGGTAAACACATACCGCAGACTTTTATTATCAGTGAAAACATCAACATGGGCACCATACAAATAGTGTCTCCAAATTTTCAAAGAAAACACAATAGCAGCCAACTCAAGGTTATGGGTGGGGTAATTTTTCTCATGGGGTTTTAACTGTCTAGAATCATAAGCTATCACCTTACCCTTCTGCATCAATACGCAACCCAACCCAACTCTCAAAGCATCATAGTACACCACAAGACCATTAACACCATCAAGCAAAGTCAAAAAAGGGGCTGAAGTGAGTCGAGTCTTCAACTCCTACAACTCTTCTCACAAGATTCAGACCATAAGAACTTCACTTTCTTTTGGGTCAACCGAGTCATAGGAGATGCTATAGAGGAGAAACCCTCAACAAAACGATAGTAATAGCCAGTTAAACCCAAGAAACTTCGGATATCAATCAGAGAAATAGGTCTAGGACAATTTCTAATAGCTTCGGTCTTTTGGGGATCAATTTTAATACCCTCAAAAGAAATGATATGACCTAGAAAAGCAACTGACCTTAGCCAAAACTCACACTTACTAAACTTGACAAATAACTTGTGATCTCTAAGGGTTTGCAAGACAGTTCGAAGATGATTAGAATGTTCATCCTCACTACGAGAGTACACCAGTATATCATCGATGAACACTATGATAAACATATCCAGATATGGTCTGAATACTCGATTCATGAGGTCCATGAAAGCTGCTGGGGCATTAGTTAACCCAAAAGACATAACAAGAAACTCAAAATGGCCATAACGAGTTCGAAAAGCGGTTTTTGAGATGTCACACTCCCTAAATTTGAGTTGATTATAGCTGGAACGAAGGTCTATCTTTGAGAAATAACTTGCACCTTGCAATTGGTCAAACAAATCATCTATTCTCGGAAGGGGGTACTTATTTTTGATGGTGACTTTATTCAATTGGTGGTAATCAATGCACATATGCAAAGAGCTATCTTTCTTTCTCACAAACAACACAGGAGCACCCCAAGTAGAAACACTAGGCCTTATAAAACCCTTATCTAGTAGATCTTTGAGTTACTCTTTCAACTCCTTAAGTTCTGCAGGGGCCATATGGTAAGGAGGAATAGAAATAGGTTGAGTATCGGGAAAAAGATCAATCCTAAACTCTATCTCTCTATCAGGAGGTATCCCTGGGAGATCATCCGAAAAGACATCAAAAAACTCATTGACGATTTTAACAGACTGGAGAGTTGGAGTCTCAAACTTAGTGTCTTTGACTCTAACCAAATGGTAAATACACCCCTTGGAAATAAGCTTTCTAGCTTTAAGGTAAGAGATAAAATAACTCTTGGGTGACACAGAATCCCCAAACCACTCAAACACGGATGCACCCGAAAACTAAAACTTTACCACTCAAGTCCGACAATCAATAGAGGCGTAAGAAGAATGCAGCCAGTCCATACCCAGAATAACATAAAAATCTACCATGTCTAACTCAATTAGATCAGCCAACAAGACTCTATGAAGAATGGTAACAGGACACTTTTTATACACTTTCTGGGCAATAATCAAATCACCCACTGGGGTAGAAACTAGGATAGACTCAGGAATAATCTCAGGACTAATTTCAAAATTCAAAGCAATCAAAGGTGTAACATATGAGAAATTGGATCCAGGATCTAACAAAGCATACACATCAAACTGAAATATACAAAGCATACCAGTAACAACATCAGGAGAGTCCTCCTATTCCTGGAGGGACGGTAAAGTATAGATTCTATTCTGGCACTGCCCGCCAGCATTTCTAGAAGAGGCGCCCTGAGCTGAGAATAGGCGAGTCGCTGGAACTGGGGCACTAATAGTCTGAGTCTGGGTCAGAGAGCGATAGTCACGATGCCTTTGTCTATCCTGTGGACAATATCTAACTTTGTGACCCATGTCACTACACCGAAAACAACCCCTCTTCTCACCCCAACACTCACTCGAATGAACCCTACCATACTTAGGACAAAGGGGACGATTTGGTTTACTGCCAGCACTGTACTGGGACCTGGATGCATATGACCTGCTACCTTGCTCCAGCCGACCTCTAGGCATAGGAGCACTAGCAGATGATGGTGCTGGTATAGATGAAAGATCTTGATACTGAGGGCGACTCCCTCTCTACAATCTAGTCTGACCCTGTCTGTGCTGCTCAGACCTAGCTCTCTTATTACCTTTCATTCTATCTCTCTCCTTAATCTTGTCTGCCTCAATCTATTGGGCATAAGTCATCAGCCTAGAAAGATTCATCTCACTATTCAGCATAGCAGACCTACACTCCTTAACCACATAACTAGATACTCCAGTCACAAACTTACTCATACTAGCCCGATTATCAGCCTCTAAGTCAGAAGCATACATGGCCAACTGATTGAACTTTAGACAGTACTCCCTAACAGTCATAGAGTCCTATCGCAGGTTCATAAACTCTTCCACCTTCGCCTCTCTTATCTTCAAAGGGAAAAACTTATCCAGGAATGCATCCTGGAACTCTTGCCAAGTTGTAGGGACAACTCCCTCACCTCTACCTTTCCTCCAAGAAACAACAAAGTCATAAGCAAGGTCTTTTAACCTATACGCAGCCAACTCCATACTATGTTCCTCAGATACATGCATCACCTGATTAATCTTCCGCACCTCCTCTAAAAACAATTGTGGATCCTCATAAGACTTGGACTCAAGGAATTCTGGCGCATTCAACCACATGAAGTCATGAATCCTGGCAGCAGCTGAATTACCTCCCTACTGCTGTGGAGCCGGGGCTAGGTTGGCCTGAACATTTGTAGTAACAGCTTGGGCCAGTGCCTGAAAGGCTGCCCGAAATTCAGCATGAGACATATTTTTATTCAATGGGTTAGCGGGTTGAGGTTCCTGACCATCATTATTTTTTATCGCTCGATGTGGAGGCATATTTCTGAAAGAGGAAAGAACGAATCAATAGCAGAGAGAGACACTTTTATCACGATAGACTTCTAAAAGAAAGAATCACACTTTTTCCTAAAATGTCTTGTAGTCTTTTGCTCATAGATGTGGCACGCTACACACCAAGGATCAAGACTCTACTTAACATGGCTTATCAGACTCCCTAGGATACCTTAAAACCTTAGGCTCTGATACCAAGTTTTTAATGCCTCAAAAAATGGGTCCCGGAGTGTCACACGATGCTTGAGGCTACGAGTTGCCCTAAACTAACCCTTTGAGTAATTTTCATTCGATTCAACACAAATCAATAGGGTTTTCATAAATAACCCTCAAATATCAATAGAGTAATCATCATCCAAGAATAAAAGAATTTTAGAAAGATAACAAAATACGACTTATTAGTCAACTCACAACATCTATACTAGTCAGACAAGCATCTAAGAAAATCAATAAAACCAGTGAGCCATTGAGACATACCCTAACTGACTCATACTCAGTTATTAAATGTAAACAATTCTGTGAAACCAACATCAGACATTACGTCCTCAGAACATAAGGACTCACCACAATAGAGGATGTAGAATAGCATGCCCGAAGAATTTGTGTCGAACCTGGAACGGAGTACCTGAACTTACATTCCAAGAAAATACAGCCCACATCCGAAGATGTGGGTCAATAATATGGAAAGAAACCGAGTATATGGGGGTGTATACAGTTGTATAAACATCATCATCATAAATATTTATAAGAAATATGTATGATATATGAAAGACTCACATAGCCCGAAGAAAATCATCATAATCATGAGAGGATGAAATAAGTACAATAACACATGTGAGTCATCATATAATTAGTCAATCACTTTCAGTTCATCAAGAATATCAATTCTCATAATATAAATATCATTTAAATCTTTCGAAAGAATAACTTTCACAATTCCACTTTCAAATCACTTCACCATTCACCATATACACAAGGAAACACACACACACTGGGAGATCCTATAACCGACATAAACCATGTAAGCTACATGGAGTCCAACATACAACCCATGTTGTGGAGAGCCATACTATCCTTGCCATTGGAGTAGGACTATCGATATCAAATTCACACAAACTATTGATCACTATATAAATTAGCCTCAGGCTTACTCCTACGGGGTAACGTAGTTCTAGGGAAGTAAGGTCACTTTATACCTCCCACTCGGTGCTAAAGATTTCTCCCGGACTTAGCTCAGATCATTTCAAAGACAAACCACAACAAAACAATTTTAGTAATATATAAATATACATCGGGAGCCATCATGCTTCCTATCTATCAAAATCAACCACGCTGTAGATTTCTTTCACACTCGAGTTCAAAACAGCTCTATTAAGACCAAAAGGTCAAATCATTCAAAATATCTCAAATATTCAACATCAATGTGCTTATAACATACACTTTCTAAAAAAAAATACAATTTCCAATGGGGATTCACGATCCAAATATCAAAATCATGACAAATATCGTTCAAGATTCATGCTTTATATCTCCACACATGTAAATTCATCTTTTAAAATTATAAACATCAAGATTTCATAATAATCATCATAAGACATGGGTTCATGCTTCAACTTCATAAAAAATCAAATAAAAGTCATGCCTTTGTAAAGAAAAGTACTTTTGGGAACAAGAACGAAAGAGTGTTCTTGTTGAAAAACCCCACATACCTTGAATGATGAGCTTTAGATGGATACTCATTTTTGAGATGTTAATCGTGCCTTTGCATGATGGTTCTTGGAGTTCTTGAACTAGGAACTTGGAATCTTGAATAAATTTGCAGAATTAATGGTGAACTTTGGAGGTTCTTGAAGTTGGATGTCGGAGCTTAGGGTTTTCTTTTTGACGGAATTTGATGAAATATAACATATAATGTTTCTTATAGGATTTAATATAGGGTTTGGATGGATTTTAGATGGGGGGAATGACCAAAACGCCCCTAAAAATAAAAAAAATTCTCGAATTTGTCCTTTGGTGGACTATTTTGATAGGCTGAAGTAGATCAACCATAACGTTTTACTCCGATATCCAAATTGGATGAAACCAATTTAACTAGAAAGAGGACTCTCATATCTTTTTGTTGATATATAGTATCTCAACCAGATCATTGTGTATGAGGATTTATGATCATTTGAATTTGACCCCGAAATTCACTTTTGATAGGATGAAGTAGATTGAGCATAACTTTTTGCTTCGATAGAAAAATTGGATGAAACTAATTTCATTGAAAAGAAGAATCGCAAAGCTTTCTGTTGATATATAGTAGATCTCCCAGATTATTATGTACAAGGAGTTATGATCATTTAAATTTGGAGTAAAAATACGCCAGGCCTCAGTACTTTTTCCTGCACTTTTTACTGTTCACTACTATTCACGGTTCGATCGAAATGTTCATAACTCGTCTCTTGGGTGTCCATTTTGGATGATCCACATATCATTGGAAAGCTTATTTGATACTCTACGAAATGGTGGGTCATAATCTAAGACATTCTACACGAAAAATTTATAATTCATTCTAGAGGATAGACCCCAACACGTTTACGCACAAAATTTCAATGAAAAATTTCCCGGGGTGTTACATCTCATGATTAGTATGAGAACACTATAGTTATTTTAAGTTGACATGAATGTTATGCTTATCTATCCTTAGAAGTGTATTGACCTCTATAATGCCTAGATAGAAAATGACCTTAGTGTTGGGTTGACTTAGGAAGGATTATTTAAGAGACTTTATCTATGGACCTAGAAAGGATTGGTAAACCCTTGTGGTGAGGTATGAATGAAATAGCCTAATTTTGGGTAGAAGCTAAACTTGTGTTAGTAAATATTTGTCTTTCTTGGGAATTTAAAAGTGGGACTTGACCCACCTTACGCTCAAACTAAGTAAATGGTTAGTGACCTTAATACGTGGTGATTGTCTAAACTATATACCTAGGAGTTGTGATGGTTGAACTCGATTATCGGATTATCATGTGATCTTGACTTGAATAATCTTGTTAGTTGATTATTGTGTATGTTTTGTAAATACTCTTGCTCATGTTTATGCTCATATTACGTGTGAAGATTATTAGCAAGGTAAAATGGCAAGTGTTATCCTACATCCCTACCTTTTTATATTGTGAACCTTTGTGTATGTTTATTATTTCAGCTATGCATATGGATGTATGTTGTTGTATTGGGAATATGTTGATATTATGATGAAGCCTAGTGAATCCGAAGGAATATGTGATATTATGATGATTCCTGATTAATTCAAAGAAATATGTTGATATTATGATGATGCCCGATGAATTTAGAGGAATATGTTGATATTATAAAGATGTGTGGTGAATTCGGAGGAATATGTCGATATTATTATGATGCCCGATGAATCCAAAGAAATATGTTTATATTATGATGATGCTCGGTGAATCTAGAGGAATTTTTTTATTTACAATGATGCCCGGTGAATCCAGAGGAATATGTTGATATTATGATGATACCCGGTGAATCAGGAGGAATATCTTGATATTATGATGATTTCTGGTGAATTCGAAGAAATATGTGGTATTATGATGATACCCGGTGAATTTGGAAGAGGTAAGAACGTTACAATGCCGTGTGGGGAAAATTTCTTATATACATAGATATTTGTAAGGTTAGGCTGTATGGGGTCAACCACCTATGTGCTTGAAATATGAGGTCTCTCTTGGTAAATTGTTATTCATTTCTTGTTCCAAATCACTAAATGAGAGGTGTGACCCTTGTTAATGCCAAATTAGTAACTATAGGAAACCCATGCCTAATATTGAGTTAAGACTTAGTGGTGTGAATAATCTTATGTAGATTGAAGGGATAACCTAATATATATATCCTTGACTTGAATAAGAGGTTGTATTATGAAATTTTGCCTAGTAAAGTGGTTTATGTGATAACTAGTTACTTCTAAAATATATGATTTCTATTTGGAGGATAGAAACCTAGTAAACTAGTTGATGGACTTTACTTGATTAAAATATGGAAATTAGTCCTTATGGTTGTGACATGCTTAGTGATGATGGGCCAAATATTGCATGATAGTTAGTTAAATTATCTTTTAATGTGTGAGGTTTAGATGGCTTAATTGATAACTCGTATCTTGAAAATGCCAGTTAAGTAATGGCCTTGTGATAGGTGAATAACCTACAATATGGGTGACTCATAGTTTTCCCCAAATTTATGGCTAGTAATGGTAAGACTTGTAATATATTGATTCATGGAAGGATAAGGATAACTAGTATCAACTTCACACAGTGTTATCAATGAATTATAGAATTAACGACTATATGTCTATAATATGACAGTGTTTCTTTCTTTATGTTAAATTACGGTATGGGTATGTTAAGTTGATTTTGGTAATGAGCCATGGTGGGATTAAGCTACACGCGGTTTTGGTCAATTGATGAAATAGTTATGCTTTATTGTATTATTAGTTATTTTCTTTTGGTGTACTCTTCGGTGGTATGGGATGCCATGATCAGTTCTTATTTGATATTCTTTTGTGTACTCTCTGATAGTATGGGACACCATGACGAGTTCTTTATTGTGCTCTCTTTTGTGTACTTCCCGACGGTATGGGACATCGTGGTAAGTTCTTGTGCTTATTGTACTAAAGATGGTTGATGGTGATTATGGAAAGTAGATGCTTTGCTATTATGTATATGGATTTACACTTTCAAAATGATATTCGGTTATTATGGATATTATGGAGTATATTGAGATAGTATGTCATGTTATTGCTTTAGTAGTATAGATGTTGTTAAAGTAGTATCAAAACAGATTCAGGTTCGATCTTATCCCTTGACTTTAAGGTTGTTGCCTTACTTTGTATCTTCTTTACATTATATTTGAGCTCAGTCGGCGATGATGCATACTGAGTATTCATGTTTTGGTACTCATACTACATTTTTGAACCTTTTTGGCGCAGATGCAGGTTCTAGTTGCTACCATTGAGGTAGTTCATGTGAGTTAACTATTCAGAGATAGGGTGAGCTCTTAGAGATCGAGTTACCATCTTTTCTCTCTATCCTTATTTTTCTTTTACTTTTGATACAAACGTATTAGATTATTTAAGACATTTTAGATTCTGAGATTGTAAATTCCTCTTGTCAAGTTTAGAAGCTCTTGTATTAATACTATCAGGTCATGGGGTTTGTGTTTGACTCCCGATTGTCCATAGTTGTGAATTGTTGTTGTTATATATTGTGTTCACATTTAGGGTCCATGTTGGACGTTCTTACAAAGGTAACCCATTACAATAGCTCCAGGTTATAGTATTGGCTTACCTACCGGTGGGATATGGTAGGTGCCATTATGACTCTGAATGAGGTCGTGATAATTTTTTAAATCTTGGAGTCATTACTGATATATTTTTTTTATGTTTTGATATTAATTTCATGGTTATTTTTATATGTAACATATCTTATCCTTTACTTGTTCTCCATACCAATACATTCCACGTATTGACCATACATTACTTCACGATGTAGGTTTGGATACACATTCTCATAGTCCTGTACAACACTAGGTTCATTCAAGATTGCTTCATCTTTGGTGATCCTTCTATTCTTTGAAAGACATTTTATTTTAGTTTGACCAATATTTCATTCTATGGTATCAGGAGAGGGGGGTTTATCCCAACTTAGATAATTTCTTTATTATTTTAAGGCTTCATAGATGGATGTTAATGTAGGATAGGAATGTAGTATTTCCTTATTATTTGGAGATTCATAAATGTTTTAATAACTTTCAAAAAGTTTGATATATTTCTCATATAAGTGTTTTCTTCTGCAAAATTTAATTGAACGCTAGTATTAAATGCTAAGAGGTTTCCTCAAGCCTTAGTTGGTTTCAAGTACCTGTTACATCTAGAACCTAGTCTTAGGTCATGAAAAAATTGGTATCAAAGCACAGAGATTAAGTGTCCTAGGGTGTCTACGAGAATTCTTTAGTTGAGTCATTTTTATGGGTGTGTAGAGCGCCACACTTATTAAGGGAAGGCTACAAGGAATTTTGGAACGTTCCCTTTATTTCATGATATAATCCTTGATATGAAGTATAATTCAAAAAATATCCTTGTAACTCTTCATATTTCGTATTTCAGATGATGCCTCCTAAAAGAACTACCAATTAAAGGGCTCTAGTTGGAACCTCCGTCTCTATAGGGATACATTTTGAAGAGGTTTGTACCACTCATGTGATATATACCCATAATGGTGTTTCCACTTCTATCCCCTCACTAATTTTAAGACTCCACCTATCCTGCCTAATCATTTGAGGGCATCCAGAATGACCACCACTCAGACTCAGTCTCTTCAGGTGATGTTACTAATTCTGAGTTTAGGCAGACCTGTAGATGCTTACTCAGGCTGTATCATCCTATTCTCGCTAGTTAGGTATTATTGGTACTACTCATGATCTTGTATACATAACTAGGGTTACTTAATTCATGAAATTAAACTATTTTATTTTCACCAGGTCAAAACCTAAAGAGGATCCTTAAGACTTTGTTGATGAAATGGAGAAAAGTTTTTAAGTCATGCCTGCTAGTGATATAGAGGGAGTTGAGTTGGTTGCTTATCAATTGAAAGATATGGATTATTAGTGGTATCATCAATGGTAGTATATTAAGGGTGAAAATGCTATTTGATGTTTGGGAAGACTTTTTTAGGCCTTTCTTGACCACTTCTTTCCTTAGAAGTTGAGGGAAGCTAATGTCATGGCATTTGTGAATGTGAAGCAAAGAAAGATGAGTTTAAAGAGGTATGGTCTAAAATTCACCCAATTAACTTGTTATGCCTCAGAATTAGTGTCAAATATGCTTTGTATCTAGTATTTTTAATAATGTGATATTGGAGTGTAAGGGGAAATATTTAACAATGACATGGATATATCCAAGTTATTGGTGTATGCTCAATAAGTATTGGTAGAAAAGAAAAAAAAAAGCAAGCTAAAGTTCATTAATAACGGAATAAGAGAGCTAGGCCAGCAGATAAGAAGTAAGGCACCAACATAGTCGTAAGAATGACAGAAAGTTGTTCACAAATAAATCTTGGGGGCATGCTCATTCAGGACTTCATGCACCTGCACCTAGACCTTCGAGCGACTAGGACTTTCAGTCTAGTCGGTGCCCTAGAGGATTAGGTACTCAGTCACAGGGCAATGTTGCACATTTATATACATCTTGTCCTCTTTTCCATACTCGTGTTAAAGTTCACCATGTTTATGGGTAAGGGTGTGTGTTATGCTTAGGGCTAACCTGGTCATATTCATAAGGAATGCCCAAAAGCAAAGGGGATTCTTAGGGATAATAAAGTCCAAACTTCTACTTCTTCATCCCTAGTTGAAAAAGGTATTACTTCTGGAATAGGCAGGAGTCATAATCGTCTGTATACTCTATCTACTCACCAGGATTCTAAGGCCTCACCAGATGTATCCATGAGTATGCTATATGTTTTCTCCCATGATGCTTATTTGTTACTTGATCCTGGTTCTACCTATCTTATGTGTCCCCGTATGTGGCTATAAATTTTGATTTGGTCATGAAAATATTCCTAAACCCTTCTTAGTTTCCACTTATGTCGATAAGTCCATTACAACTAAAAGAGTCTATAAATACTGTATTGTGAATGTCCTTCGTCCAGATACCTTGGTGGATTTGATATGGTTAGACATGGCAGGTTTTGACATTATTCTGCGGATGGATTAACGTTATTCTTTTTATGCTTCTATGGGATGTAGAACTAGAAAAGTTGCTTCCTCTCTTTCTAATAAGCTAGTCCTGGAATGGAAAGGTAGCCCCCATAGTGCTTAAAGGCAAGTTCCTCTCTTATATCAGGGCCTATAAAATAATTTCTAAAGGGTGTTTATACCATTTAGTTTGGGTTAAGGATCATAGTGTTGAAATTCCCTACTCCAGTTTGTGCCTATGGTTAATGAATTTCCTGGGGGTATTTCCTAAAGATCTTTCTAGAATTCCTCTTGATAAGTAGATAGACTTTGGGATAAATATTTCAATTGACACTTAGCCAATTTCTATTCCACCATATAAAATGGCTCCTGAAAAGTTGTAAGAGTTAAAAAGGAATAATTGAAAGACCTCCT
Organism: Capsicum annuum; assembly: GCF_002878395.1. NCBI lineage: Eukaryota > Viridiplantae > Streptophyta > Magnoliopsida > Solanales > Solanaceae > Capsicum > Capsicum annuum. The sequence goes on from NC_061117.1 coordinate 153,879,022, forward strand.
TGATAAATTCTTTATTCATCTTAGTGTCTTTTCTTGGGTGTTACGTACTTTTCATGCATAAGAAAGATGGTTCTCTCTACATCTTCATAGACAATCAGCAACCGAATAAGGTTATAATGAAATACAAGCACCCTCTTTCCAAAATGATGATCTTTTTGACCAACTTTAGGGTGCTAAGTGTTTTTCCAAAATAAATATCTCTATTTGGGTTATCATCAATTGAAGGTTAGGGAAGCTAATATTCCCAAGATTGCTTTAAAAACCTGGTATTGTCACTTTGAATTTTTTGTTATGTTATTAGGTTTATCTAATACTCGTGCAATCTTAATGGATCTTATGAATAGGGTGTTTAAGTTGTATTTCAATATATCCATAATTTTCTTATTAATGACATCTTGTTTATTGTTGAAGTAGGTAGATGCATGCTAATAACCTCTAAATTATACTTTAGACCCTCAAGGATCTGGAATTGTACGCCAAATTCTCCAAGTGTGAATTTTGGCTAAGTTCTGTAGCTTTTCTCGGTCATATTATTTCTAGTAAGAGAATTAAGGTGGACTCCCAGAAACTTAAAGTGGTGAAGAAGTGGTCTGGACCTATGACTCCATCTGATAATAGGAACTTTTGGGGTTAAATGGGTATGTTCGTAAAGGGTTTTCCTTATATAACTGCCCCACTGACAAAGTTAACATAGTAAAAGACAAAGTTCCAATGGTCTAAAGTTTGTGATAGTAGTTTGAGAAATGGAAGATCGATTGGATTCTACTCCTATTTTGACTCTAACTATGTTTATTGAAGGATTTATGGTATATTATGATACATCTCATGTGGGACATAGGTGTGTGCTTATGCATCATGACAAGGCTATGACATATGCTTCTAGACAACCCAAAAATTATGAGAGAACTAACCCAACCCATGATTTTGAATTAGAGGTAATGGTTTTTGCACTTAAGATTAGGCATCACTGTTTATATGGGGTACATGAAGACATCTTCATTAATCACAAAAGTTCGTAATATGTTTACACTCAAAAGAAATTGTATCTCAGGCAAAAGAGGTGTCTTGAGCGATTGAAGGACTATCACATGAGCTTGCATTATAGCCTAGGTAAGGCTAATGTAGTTGTTTATTCTCTTAGCAGGTTGTTGATGGGTAGTCTCTCTTACATGGAGAAATAAAAAAGAGGGTTGGTGAAAGATATTCATCAACTTGCTAATCTAGGAGTTTGACTTCTAGTCTTTCTCAAATGCATGCTTCTAATGTGGAAGGTGTAGAATTCACAACCTATCAGTTGAAGGATGTAGCATACCAATGGTATGAGAAGTGCGAATAGTCTAGGGGAGATGATGTCGAACCCGCACTGTGGAATGATTTCTCTAGTGCTTTTACGGACTGCTTCTTTCCTCAGGAGTTACGGAAGGCAAAAACAGAAAAGCTTGTTAATTTGAAGCAAGTCAGGATGACGGTCAAAGAGTATAACTTGAATTCCATCAGTTGTCTCGATTATATCTTGAGTTAGTGCCTAGAATTAGGCTTGTAGAAGGTTCGGGTTAAGGATTCTAACTCGGAGGGTCCTTCATTGTAATCCTTTCTCGTGGTTAATGAATTCCTTGAGTTCTTACTAATGATCTTCCTGGTATCCCTCCCAATAGGGAGATTGATTTTGGGATTGACCTTATTCTGGACACTCATCTTATCTCTATCCCTCCCGATAGAATGGCTCCGATTGAGTTGAAGGAGCTTAAGGAGAAATAGAAGGACCTCCTTGACAAGGATTTTATCCGTCCTAGTGTGTCTCCGTTGGGTACTCTTATTTTGTGTATCTCCGTGGGGTGCTCCTATTTTGTTCGTGTATAAAAAATATGGTTCCCTTAGGATATGCATTGAGTACCGTTAGTTGAATAAGGTTATGGTGAAGAATAAATATCCTCTTCCTCGGATTGATGAGTTGTTTGACCAACTTCAGGGTGCTTGTCATGACCCGAACTAGGGCCTGACCATAACGAGTATCTCAAGTCCCACGTGGACCAGAGATCACCCCCTATACCTAACTAAACCAACCACACCACACCCAAAGTGGTCTGAATTTTGAACATGTAACAAGATAAGAAACTATCAATTAAAGACATTAAAATAAGTCTATAACTAAAACCAACCGATACCGACATAAATGCCAATACCAATACCAATACCAATACCAATACCGACACCACTCATGCGGATAGTAGTATGACAAAGACTCTAATAAAACCAATGAGTATCCAGTCGGGTCATGTACCTAACCATAGCCAAAAACCAAATCCAAAGGAATATTCTAAATAGAAAGAAAACCAAAAACATGAAATGGGATATTCCAAATTTATGGAAGATCACCACTTCAATATGACTTGCCAGATGATCCCGAATACAAGTCACTGAGCAGGAGGATTAGAAGTATGACCAGTTCCTGCATCACATGGGGATACAACATCCGAAGATGGTTACGAAGGTGAACGCTAGCATGTGACTCGGGGATAAAGATAGCGTAATGATATGATCAATATTTTAAAATCATTCAAAGCTAGTGCACATATTCAAATGCATCAAAATATATATACATATATCACATACTGGGATAGGGGATAAATCTTAAAATGCATTTCAAAACCTTATCCTAGATTGTGTAGGTCAACTGTCATATAATAGTACCCACGGGCTATATAGATCCTAGATCTCACCTCTTGGTCAGGACCTAGTGCGTGTAGTGATGAGTGATGATTTTACCACTCATTCGCACTCAATTTTAGCGCACAGTACCTTGTGTCAAATGAGTAGTTAAGACATAATTGTAATTTAATGCACTAATATCTACTTTTTGCAGGTATAGAAGTTGAAAAGACAAAGAGATGTGGATTGGGGATTGAAATGATTAAAAGGGAGCAGAAAAAGTATAGCTGAAGATCTACAGTGAAATAACCTTAGTTAGCATGGTCGCGGTCCATTGGCTGTGGTTGCGGTAAGTCAAGATTGACAATCAACCGTGATCGTGGAAGTCACTTGCGGTCGCGTAGCCGCGGTCTCTACCAGACTTGCACGATCGTAGGTTGGTGGAAATGTTCAACCCAATTGCAAAACTGTAATTGCATGTGCTGATCCCAATTTGAACAAAAAGACTCAAACCCTAATTTCATGTATCTGTCATTCCATCACATTCCTTCTTCCCCAATTTTTCAGGTTTTAACTTGAGACTTTGTAGCCTCTATTTTTGGAGAAGAAAATATTGTATAAATTTTAGGTGTAGAATATATTAGAGACTTTCTAAGTGGAAGATTTGCTCACTTCCATTGTTGATATTGTGGGAGATCCAAGTTTGGAGTAACATTTGCTTAAATTTTCAACAATTCATTTCAATAGAGATTATGGGTATATCTATGCTTATTTATCTTATGTGTAGCTAAATCTTTGTCTTGGAGTTATGTGTGAATAGGGGTTTAAGTGTATGTGGGTTGCTATTGTTAGCACCTATTTGGTTGTTCATGTTTATGGGTTATATTATGCTATTCTAGTTTGGTTGGGATTTGATGAGTGAAAGATCTAAATACCCTCATGGGCTTAATAGATTAAAGCCCCAAGCTCTAGAAAACCCATGGCTATCTTTGAAAAAATTGTTTTGGGCAAAGTTTAGGAATCTATATCGTCCTTGAAAGAGGATGTGGAGACCACAGCAATAATAGACAATTATGTGTGTAGTTTGCTAAATTCTAACTATCTTAGAAATAAGGGTGAAAGCGAGTTGACTATGCTTTGGGTGTCATCCTAGACATAGGGATGCCTTGATTAAGGTTGTGGCTATCAATTGTTGAACACTCTTATTAGGTATTCAAAAGAATCAATGGGTTAAAGTTTGGTGTTTTTTTTTAAATACCAGCATCAAAATCTATAACCAAGTATGGCCATATTTGATTTACCAAATTGATGTTGATTATTAGCTCCCACATGTCACTCCCTTAGTAATGCATAATTCCAAGATCATTGCATAATGGGAGCGGGACATTTTATGTGACAAGTGTCATGTTTCATGTGTTGCAAGTAAAGAGGCTATATAGAGGCCAAGCCCATGAAGATCCATATGTTCACTTAAAGAATTTTTTGGAAGTTTGTAATCCTTTCAACGTTTCTCATATTACTTAAGAGTCCTTTTGGCTGTGGCTCTTTCCATTCTCACTAATGGATGAAGCATTGTTATTGTTCCGTACACTCCCTACAACTTTACTCAGTTCATGGAATGAGCTTATAAAGGAGTTTTTGGATCAATACTCCTCCCCATCTAAGGTGTGTCACCGGAGAGATGAAATTTTGAACTTTAGACAAAGGAATAGGGAGCCACTTCATAAATTATGGGAGAGACTTCATAGGACATTTTCCAAATGCCCAAAATATGAGATTTCGGGAAGACACTTCTCCAAATATTCTATCGCGGCACTAGATCCTTCGAACCAAATGGTGGTAAACAATGCAGCGAATTTCTCTCTTAAACTTGCACTTCCATGCGACTACAAAATTGTTGAGAGAGGTAACTAAACACAATCGAGAATGTCATACCTGAGACATCAATATTTCAACTAGCCCTCCACCCAAACCCATGATTAGTAGAGAACAAAGAAAGTGGGATGAGTATCAAGAGCAAACCATGGAAAAGATCTTGACCCAACTTGATATCCGAACCAAGTATGTCATGGACTCACCCGTGAAAATGGTAAACCCCATGACAATAAGAGCCCGTTATGAAGATAAAGAAGCTAGGAGAATGATGGAAGAAATTTGGTACCTAGATAACCACTTGGGGGTTCTCATTCGGCCTATTATAGGCAAGGTGGGAATCAAGGTTGGATAAATCATGGTGTTGATCAAGCTTGGAGAGATCGGGAACATGAGTATTGCCATTTCATACCTCACCATGATCAGGATTCTAATAAAGAGTCAAGATCCATTGACGCCGACAGAGGTAGAACGGAGGATCTCCTTGCAAAAATTTTGAAAAAGTTGAAGGAATGGACAAAATAGTTCGTGAATTAAAAAAGTACTTTATTTCACTCTCTAAAATAGTGGTCTCTCATTTGGTCTCTATTAAAGAATTGGAAAATCAAATGGGACTAGTCATCGCACCTCTAGATTCTAAACCTAAGTGGGTATCCACTAGTGGCACAATTGCCAACCTCCAAAATGATTATAAAATCTTGGCGATCTATGCGGAGGGTAAAAAGATAAAGGGAGAGCACATGATGGAGGTCTTAGAAGAAAAAATGCCCAACGCCCGATCAAAAGAGAGGTTGTCCCAAAGTCTAATTGATAAAGAGAAGAAAGAGGTGGAAAGCATTATTGGACGGTTAATTTATGATGTAGAGTTTGATAAGTGGGGTCCTATGGACCCTCTTTGATAAATTGATACATGCCAAAGTCGTACCACGAGATAACTAAGGTGCTGTATGGAAGGCAACCTATAAATGCCACAAGGATGGCTAGTATCATTTTACTATATTTTTATAATTTTAATGATTAGTTTTCGCTTATGAATAAATCATGCATGTGTACCACTATGGAGATCTTTGCATAAGCTTAGAAAGAAAGAAGTGTTCATAGTTTGAGGTGAAAGCCAATAAAAGAAATAATAAGCTTCAAGTGAGCAAAAAAGCTGAACAGGAGAAAAATAGGGGAGCAAACATACCCTCGATTATCGCGACCACAGTCCCCATGCGCGATCGTGGTTACCCTCCTGTCCACATCGCGATCAGTCAACTGCCATCACAAATACAAAATCTAGTTGATTCAACGACTACCTCCCTAGTTTCCTCACACTTTCTCTCAAGTTCTTGTATGTAGGAGTGGTCTACTGTCAAGATAATTAGTGATGGTGCAAAGTCTGAAAAGAATAGCAGCCTTTGATGGAGTTTCAGGGAGCACCCCTATTTCTTTGTTAGCTTTGATTATTCATGCATTAGGGACACTTCAACCTTTTTGGTTGGGGGGTGTTTCCTTATTCATTTCATTTGGGCTTGTATTATTGATATTGCTGCACACTTTTTTGTTCTTTTAGACTATTCTTATCGTGATTTTTATTTGGGTTGTAATATTCAGGCACTCTGATGGTGTCCACATTCGCATGGATTAACTATTTTGTTCTTACTTTTCAATTTTAGCCTAAATTTCATTAAATGAGCTTTGCCCATGTGATAAGGTTTCCAACCATAGGTTCAGGGAAAATCTAAGAACCCGTGGCATCAAGGCCTTAGAATGCAAAGGGAAGTCTAAGTACTTGTGGCATTGCTAATTTTGGGGTTGCATTAAGATCCATTGGTGAATTCTGAGTAACCATACGGTGCTTTGCCTATACTATGAACTTCAATGTAAGACGATGCAAAAGAAAACAACCCCCTCCGTCTAAGAATTTAAAAAAATCCAAAGGCATGGGCGTGAGCAACTTTGTGATGAAATTTTTCCCCTCTTCCTATGACTTCGGAAGTTGACTTCAAAAAAATAATGAATACTCCATATTTGTCTTGAGCGGGTATAACAATTGAATCCCCTTGACGACATTCGCATGACTTGTGTGTGAAGTTAATTGTCTCCATCTCATGTGTACTTGTACTATCTAGAACTTGCCCCTTTGGTCTTTCAAAGCTAATTTTTTATTGTGCTTGGTTGGTAAAATGATCATAGGCCATCTTGAAATTTTGGAAGTCCACTTTAGCCTGAAGATCCTACCAATACATAAGAGTTACCCCTAGTCATCCTCTTCGAGCCTTTGGGCTTTTCTTTAGCAAACGCATTACAAGCCGTGACCCGTCTATTCATTCTGTCTTGAACCCTATCCTCCTTGAACTTGAGAATACAAATTGAGGCTAAAAGCCTAAGTTGGGGGTGATGGAAAGTGAAAGAAGTATAGTTGGGCCATAAAGTCTTAAGAAGGTTCCTACAATCTTAAGAAAGTAAAGCTTTTTGTATTTGAATAAAGAAAAGATTCCATACAGGAAAAGAAGGCTTTATCTATGTGCAAAAAAAAAATTAGAAGAATAAAAAAAGAGAAAAGTGGGTAAACCAACAAAAAGAAAAGGTAGGCAAAATAGTAAAGTAAAAAGAAGCGGCAACAAGTGAAGCATGAAAGATTAAGAAGTAGAATTTCAAGGAGGGTGTAGCCTTGTGTTCCTAAGTTGATCTCCTACCCTACCCTAAACCTACATTACAAGCTCAACAAGCCCTTTGTGATTCCCAACCAAATATAGTCATTGTAGTGGTGATTAAAAATAGGGGTGATTGGTAACTAGGTGTATTAATTTCTCCTTTCTGGTAAAGAGGCATGTGAACTATTTGAGGTAGGTGATTTTATTATCTTCCACATAATAAAACAAGTGGAAGTATAGAATGATTGTAGTCGATATATAAGTCATATTTAGAGTGCTAGCAGTCATTACATATTTGCTCTCCGAAGTATATTTCATCTTTCACTATTCCATTTTATGATGAGGGGAGTCATTAAAAGCCTATTTTCCCAAGTGTGAAAATCCTTTGGTAGTCGCAATTAAGTTTGAGTCTTCATGACCATTGAGTGATAGAAAGAGGACGCACATATGAGATTGTCTCATAATAAGTGGTAGCACTGCTTGAGGACAAACATGGTCTTAAGTTGGGGATGTTGAGGAGTGGTAAGCTTATCACTCATTTGCACTTATTTTTCGTGCTCATTACCTTATTTTGAATGAATAAATGAGACAAAATCTATGGATAGATGTACTAATATCCACTTTTTGCAGGCATACAGTTGAGAAGACCAAAAGATGTGGATTGGAGTTAAAAATGACAAAAAGAGGGGCAAGGAAGAGTGCAGCTGAATACTTGGTCTATATCAACCTCGGTTACTATGACCGCAGTCCTATATCCGTGGTCATGGTTAGTCAAGATGGTCAGAGCAATGCGGTCGTGGCATATAATCTCAGTCGCGTGGTCGGGATCGCGAACAGCCGTAAATAATCACGGTTAATGAAAATATGCCAGTGGCAGATCTGTAAAAGCACTTAAATACATCCCAAGCCATATTTAAGAAAAAAACCCTTCCTCTTTAGGATAGTTGTTAATGAGTGGTGATTTTATCACTCATTCGCACTCATTTTTAGTGGACATTACCTTTTCTCAAATGAGTAGACGAGACATAATTGTAATTTAATGCATTAATATCCACTCTTTGAAGGTATAGAAGTTCAAAAGACAAATAGATGTGGATTGGAGCTTGAAATGATCAAAAGGGAGAAAAAAAGTGTAGTTGAAGACCTAAAGTGAAATAGCCTCAATTACCGTGGTCGCGGTCAGTCAAAATGGTCAATCAAATGTGACTGTAGAAGTCAATCATAGTCGCATAGTTGTGGTCGCAGCCAGACTTGCACAATCGCGGCTTGGAAAAAATGTTCAACCCAAGGGAAAAATTATAATTGTACCTGTTGATCCCAATTTGAACAAAAGACTTAAACCCTAATATCATGTATCATTCATTCCATCACATTCCTTCTTCCACATTTTTCTAGGTTTTAGCTTGAGACTTTGTAGCCTTCATTTTCGGAGAAGAAAATATTGTATAAATTTTGGGTGAAGAATAATTAGAGACTCTCTAAGTGGAAGATTTTTTCACTTCTATTGTTGATATTGTGGGAGAGCCAAGTTTGAAGTAACATTTGCTTAAATCTTTAATAAATCATTTCAATGGAGATTATGGGTATATCTATGCTTATTTATCTTATATGTAGCTATATATTCCTCTTGGGGTTATGTGCGAATAGGGGTTTAAGTGTGTGTGGTTTTCTATTGTTAGCATCTATTTGGTAGTTCATATTTATGGGTTCTATTATTACTATGCTAGTTTGGTTGGGATTTGATGGGTGAAAGCTCCAAATACCCTCATGGGCTTGATGGGTGAAAGCTCCAAGCTCTAGAAAATCCAAGGCTATCATTGAAAGAAGGGTTTTAGGCAAAGTTTAGGAATCTATATCATCCTCAAAAGAGGGATGTGGAGACCAAAGCAATGATAGATTATTCTGTGTGTAGCTTGCTAAATTCTCACTATCTTAGAAATAAGGGTGAAAGTGAGGTTGACTATGCTTTGGGTGTCATCCTAGACATAGGTATGCCTTGATTGAGGTTGTGGTTGTCAATTATGTAACACACCTATTTGGTATTAGAAAAAATCAATAGGTGAAATTTTGGTGTTTTGTTGAAAGACTAGCATCAAAATCTATAACCAAGCTTACCAATATTTGATTTACCGAATTGATATTGATTATTATCTCCCATATGTCACTCCTTTCGTAATGCATAATTTCAAGATCGTTGCATAATTGTTCAAACTCTAATTATCATAGCCCCGAATTTATACTAGAAAAAAAAAAGAAATATTAGTGTAAGTTGTCACCTCCCCCTTTTTTATATTCTTGTAACATTTGTTTGAATTTAACTTATATCTATCATTTTGAATTCATTTGATTGCCACTCACATTGTTCCTCATGGATTCGACCCCAACTCCAAAGTTGGGCTAATATATTTACGACGACAGCCTTGCACTTAAATTGACGTGTAAGTTTAGCATTATCATGTATCCACATAAACCAGAGTATAATCTCATATATATGTGCATGGGGGAATCGAACCCTCCAACATATACCAAGGTGACTTAAGCACTCGATCATATAATGATTTACGAGGGACTCAAACCTCTCTAATCATGAAAATAATAAGGGGGACTCGAATATCCCTGGTCACTTTGACCCCTGTATCGGCAAATGCAGTTTTCATTATTGGTCACTTGGATCTCAACTTTCACGACTCAGCTACGTAGCCCTTATTAAAGCCTAATTAAAATAATTGTTACACATTCCTATTCAATGAACCACATTAAACTTTTAGGAATACATTGTTGATATCGTCATACCAACTACACTTGTAAGGTAACACATCATTCCAAAACAATTTTCATTAAATTGGGGAGGAAAACTCCCATTATTCATTAATACACATTGCGGAGCACCAACTCTCTTTGCTCATTAAATCTTACCATTGTATTTAAAATACTTTTTTATATTATGCAATAGTTCAAAACTATTTCAATTTTACAAATTCCCATAATTCTCATAACTAAAACCAATTTCACATTATGCGGTTTGGGTTATTGATGTGCTATAGAAATATAGAAATTTTGACTCTTAAAACAAGGAAAATATGCAATTTTATGAGGTTATTTTGTTAGATATGTTATTTTGGGTATGTTTTGCAGGAAATCATTTTTGGAGACAAAGTTCATGAAAAAGATGAAAAAGGTCTTTTTGGCTACTTTTCAGAGCAACTACGACTGTTCGAGACACTTTCTAGCTTGTTCGTGATAAAAGCATGTTCAAAAATTAAAGAACAGCTGAAAAGATGACTCTCGACACTTACTAAGTATACATGTGGACCGCAAGTACGACCTATAGACTGCAAGTAGGCAAAGCAAGTGCAAAAAGTCCAAAATCCCAAGAGCTGACTTGCAAGATTTTTTCAGCCGGTACCTGCACCCTGTATCATTCACCCTGCTAACCGCAGGTACTACCTACGACCAGGGTCAGGGCACAAGTATAGGCTACATATGGCCACCGACCCTATTTTCTCCTATTTTATTCTGGCTTTTGTTTTAGGGTTTCCTTATGTACTATAAATATCCTTTATGTGTTTTTACTAAGAGTTACACACTTCAAATACTTACAAATATATTTTGATTCCAAGATACAATTTTGATCTCGGAACTCTCTTGTATTGACTTCAGTTGATTAATTCAGTTACGGTTGTGGGTTTTTATACTTCTTATCATTGTGATATCATCTATGCTTTCGATTATAAATGTTAATGATTTCTTCACAAGCATGAGTGACTAAAACCTATAGTTAGGATTGCGGAAACCCTAACAAATTGACAAGTAGGGGAAGTGTTGTTATTCTGAACTGATACTCATGCATGCATTGCTTTATCTTCATTATAATAGTTTTCTTAATGGGTGTACACATTAGCATCCGAACTAGATATTGCTGCTTACTCAAAAAGAGTAGTGACTAGGAAAAATTAAAGACAACAATAATTTGGAGTGTAACTGTTGATCCAGACTTCTAGTTTTTATCTAAGTAAGATGATTAGATTTCATCTAATAACTAAAGACTTTAAAGGTAATAGTTAATTGGGATCAAGATAAAGGTTAATATGGCGACATCCTGAGACTTAAAAGCTAAAGGGTGAAATCCTCTTGCTCGCCCAAAAAACTGCAGAAGGAACATAACTTATCGATTTTGCATACAAAGTGTCCAGTTGGTTCAACAAAGTATGATAATCCTACAAATTTGATAATCTACGGGGACACAATCATAGGGTACATCTATAACTATTTACAACTAAATTTGATATAGTTACTTTCTCGAGATTACCGCATAAAAACGCCTATTACTTTTGTTGTTTTGCCTGCTGACTACAACTACCGAGATCCGTGATTCCATGTGTTCCCTTTGGTTTTGACCCCAACCTTTATTGGGCTAATATATTTTGAAAACGACTGTATTATCTTCTGAGAGGAGGTGTATTTTGGATGTCACTAAAATTTTAGCGACATTGACGGGGAACATGGTTTTTATTTGTGATTTAAAGTTGTTGCAGTTTTTGAGTTTTTCTATTTGTTTTGTGCTTAGTAAGGCATGCGCTGGTGTATTCCTACCACATAGAAAAGAGGAAATCCCTCACTCCCACTAAATTCTAATCTAGAGAGGATCCTACAAACACCTAGTAAGATGTCTGTTTAGAAAAGAGATGAACTTCTATAAGGGGTTCGTGATGTTATACCTCCCCATTTTCTTGAAGGAGTACAAGATATTGTTAATTGTTATACTGGTGAGATGGTAGCTTAAGATAATAACAAGAGGAGGAAAAAAAAGCTCAGTGGTTAGCTAGAAAGGCAAATCCGGCAGAGTTGGCTGAGAGGATACAAGGAGTAGACCGCCGAGCAACACTTAGTGGAGACCAGAACAGAGCTAGAGGTTAATCCGGCAGAGTTGGCTGAGAGGATACAAGGAGCAGACCGCCGAGCAACACTTAGTTGAGACCATAACAGAGCTAGAGGTTCCCATGTTCAAGTAATCGCAGCATGTCAATATGTGCAGCGATATGTATATGATGAACAATACTTGAGATATGTTGATCAGGTAGAGACTGGAGCCATAGTTCCTTCTATTTTACCCCCAGGCATCAATTTTGACATCACGAGTGCAATGATCCAACTTCTAAATCTAAAGGGTATATTTGCAGGTCTGCCTACAGATGATGCAAACTTGCACCTTACCAATTTCATTGGGATTCGTAGTTTATTTATAAATCCAGGGTGAATCAGAAAGAACTCAGACTGAGGCTTTCCCCTTCCCACTTATAGGAGAAGGATATTTATGGTTAGGAGAACAGTAGTTCAAAACATATAATGAGTTGCACAAGAAATTCCTTAATAGGTTCTTTCTTTCATCTTGGATGCTGCATCTTAAGGATGAGATCTACAATTTCAAGCAGTTGCAGTTAAAATCTATGTACGAAGCATGGTTAAGGTTCAAGAAGAAGTTAAGTATGGTGCTCAACCAATGGTTGTCAAGGATGATCTTACTGGAGATATTCTACAAATCCCTGACCATCAACTTTAGAGCTATGGAAGACACCAAATGTGGAGGAGCTACGCCGGGAGAAAGCTTCAGAGATGTTAGATTAGATCTCGCTCACTAACCGAGGATGGCAAACTCGAGGGGCTAAGAGAGAATCTGGAACTTATGCTATTGATGCCTCCTATGACTAGAAATTAGCTGATGACGCACAAGATATTACATCTCTAAGAACTGATTTAGGGGTACTAGCAAAGCATCTTGTAGCAGTGACTACTAAAAAAGTGAATGTAGTAGCAAAACAGAGATCAACTTTGAAAGCATATGAGTCAGAATTGGTGGAGGATGAAAATTATTTGGATCATCAATTGGCGGGTTTTTGAGCCTAAGGGTAAGAGAACCAAGGTTGGAGCTACCATGAAAAATACATAGACCATAGCAGAGTGTGAGATGGTGAATAAAAGAAGAAGGATAACTATAGATAGAAGAGAGATCGATATATTCCACCTAGCAAACAGGATTTAGAATCAAGAATGGAAGAGATGCTGGATAATCTGGTAAAGGGCCAAGAAAATCAAGAGATAAGCCTTAAGAAGATTAAGTCAAAAAATTCAGGATTGACCCAGAAGGTCTAGTCACATCCACTACTATCAAGCAGTTGAAGCACTGGTTCGGACAGATGTCAGCAACTCTAAACTAGAGGTAGCTAGGTACCCTTCTAAGAAACATGGTGCAAAATATAAAAAATGATTGTCATGTACTTGCTATTACTACGAGGAGTGATATCACTACTTTGGATCCCCCACGACCTACTGTAGAAGATGCTGATAATGAGATACTTCCTGTTAAGTCCAAGAAGGTAACAGGTGATAAAGGTAAAGTTTCTGAAGAAAAAGGTAAGGGTCTGGTCTTTGAGCCAAAAATCAAAAAATTTTGAGACCACCCCAACCTTTTCCTCAGAGATTTAGGAAAAAGAAAGAGAAAGGTATGTTTAAGTGATTCATTGAGATGCTAAAAGAATTGATCTTGAACATACATCTTCTTGAGGCATTGGAGAAGATTCCTAGCTACGCCAGGTTCATGAAAAAATTGGTCACAAGGAAGAAAAAAGAGACAATTGAGGATGTTAATGGTGTCCACCACTGCAGTGATGTCACGACTAGGTATTTAGTGCAGAAAATGGGTGATCTCGGAGCATTCACTATACCATGAACTATTGGGTCATCCTGATTTTCTAGAGCCTTGTGTGATTTAGGGGAAATCATTAATTTGATGTCACCAACCGTATTCAAGCAATTTGGCTTAAACCCTCCGAAACTTACTTTGATGAGGTTGTTGATAGCTGAGCGCATAGTGTAGAAGCCTATTGGAATCTTGTTTAATGTGATTGTGAGGGTGGATAACTTCATCTTTTTGACTTACTTTGTCACCCTGGACTATAAGGTTGACACCGATATGCCCATTATATTGGGAGAACCATTTATGCCGCAGGTAGAGCAATGGTCGTCTTGGAGAAAGGTGAGCAGAAATTTAGAGTCAATGGTCAGGAGGGTACATTCAATATCCAAAAGTCGATGAAGAAACCAACCAACATGAGGGTTGTATAGGTGATTGATTGTATTGATGGCCCTGGAGGATAATCCTATGGATATCTTGAGGAATTCTAAGTAGTCAAGATACTCGCGTCGTGCCGCAATATTAAATTAAGCGTTGCATGAAAGGCAACCCATGATATTGTTGGTAAGGTCTAAGTAACCAACATAGTCATGTCATGCCGCGACATTAAATCAAGAGTTGAGTTGGAGGCAACCCACTATTATTAGTGTTCACATTTTTGTTGTTGTTCTTTTTTTGTAGATTTTTAGCTCTTGGACATACCTGGAATATGGTAAAAATTGCTACATTCATCAATTTCCAGGTAAGTGGGTAGTGTGATCAACCCATCATGGTAACAAGTCCCACACTATAAGTTGAGTAATGAGTTAAAAAGTTGAAATTTTGAGGATAGAAAATAGAAATTTGTAGACTTTGGCATCTAATTTTACTTTTGGGTCCCAAAACATAGGTTGCGGGACCATAATCAGTTGAAAAAATCTTGAAACGTCATTTGGATTACAGGAAAGCGGGCTAAAATATTTGGCCTATCACTTCCGCCCTGCACCTTCTGGCCAAAAGTGGCCCCTGCACCCCATGCCTGACTGCATGTGGCAGGTGCAGATAGAAGCCGTGGCTAGGTCAAAAAGTGGGCCTACTTTTTAATTAAAATTTTGGGCCTACCAACACATATATATGACCTAAAACATCCCTCAGCTATATTTAAGCAACTCTAACCTCATTTTAACCATTCAATCCCTCAAAACTTCACTTTTCTCATTGAATTCAAACTTTCCTCTTAAAACACAAACTAACCCTACAAATAAGTAAAGGCTAATTTGACACTTTTTTGAGATACAAACATGTCCCAACACGCTAAAAACAATTTTCAACTTTGGTTTTGCTTGACTTCTTTATTATTCACTTTTGGTTCTTCATAATGGAGGTAACTTTATTGGCTTCTAATGGTTTTGTATTGATCTATTTATTGTTTAAACAAGTTGATATATGTATTCCATTGCAAAATATATAGGATCTATCGTGCTTGTATGTCGGATCCTTGAAGTAGCCTAAAATCTTAATGTAGGGCATTGTTTTGAAGAAAAATCTAAAGTTAGGCCCCAACCGAAAGTTGAACTTGAATAAATAAAAGTAATACCACTAGTAGAGCATGTTTATTTTCTTTAAAAGTTGTGATTTATGATAGGTGTGTGCACATTGGACTTGTTGGGATTTTAAATAGGTTATAAGTGGTGTGAAAATTAAGGAAAAATTCAACCTTTTCAAATTTTAAGTTTTCGTTCAACGTTTGTTGTCCCTCACTTTTGTTGGAAACTAGCAACTGGTTTTTCAAGTAAATATGGCACCTAATGCTATGAAGAAAAATAAGCCAATACCTTGAGGAGATGGGTAGAGTCTATCGAGCCTAGTGGTTCAGTAGAGGAATGCCCGAGGCAGTGATGTAGAGATACTACAGTTAGGGTGACACACAGAATTACTAGAGGGGCAGATGCATTAGGCTGCTCAGTTAGTCGCAGCCCAACCAAGGATAAAATTAGCATGGATGTCAGCCCCCATACTTCTCTACCTGATGATGATTATGATGAGGAGATAAATTTTGAGTTTACTCCACATGTTGCTGCTCAGGACCCCCAGTCTGAGAAGGGGTCCCAATATTCATCCTAGGAGGTAGAGCAGGAGGAGCTATCAATAGTGCCCAAGTCTGAGGAGGGAACTGCTACTCATGTATAGAAGATAGATGTACTCCAGTCTAAGAAGGGTACAGAGTAGGCTACCCACGATGCATTAATATCGCTGGGAGAGAGTCCTGCACCTGCACACGTCTCAGAGGCACCTCTCGAGAAGCATACGCCTTAAAGGCACCTCTTGAGAAAAGACATTTAAGGTGGTGTGTAGAAGGGATACGAGATATATTAGATATTAACAGTCATGTTTGGGAGGTAGTCAGGCCTACAAGATACATTTGTGAGAAGCACCGAATTGATCTATCGAGGCTAGATTGAGTACCACAGTGATGGGCGACATTTGATAGATATTAGTTAGAGTGGATGACTAGACCACTTGGTTCTTATATCCCAGCTATGGTATGAGAATTTTATGCATCATACCAAGATACCATAGTCCTTTCTATGCACAGACATCCAGGCCTAGTAAGGTTTGTAAGGAAGACACAGCTTGAGCATACATTGGATAGAGGGATCAGAGTTTATATTTTGGTAGAGACAATCCGCAGAGTTATCTTTGTCCTAGATTACATTACTCCTATATCTACAGCTGAGTGTGACCATAAATTAAGGGTCGTACGTGATCAACATATCATGCGAGAGGATGAGCACCAATGACGAAGAGTTGAGATGGCTAGGTGGATAGACAGTAATATTTCACCCATAGGTAACGCAAACCCATGGATTGAGGGGCATGGTATGATCATGAAGGGCCTATTGATATTTGAGGCCAAGTTTTGGTGGTTGTTGATTAGATACCGATTGATACCCATTTCTTTGATAATATGTTAACTTGGGAAAGAGCAGCACTGGTTGCTTGTATAATGGCCAGATATACTATTAATTTGATGCCATTCTCTGGTATGATTTACATGATAGAGCATTTGGAGAGTTGACTAATCTGCCATTCCCTTGCATGATTCCAAGGCTGTGTGATGAGGCTAGTATTCCTGAGATATCGGGAGTAGATGAGAAGGTAATTGTAATAGCGACTACCCAAACAAAGACTATGAAGGATCTAGCATGTCTAGGCCCTTCCAAGAGATCGAGAGAGCCTATATTAAGGGTGAAATAGTTTCCATATATCCTGATAAGACACATTAAGGTGATATGGCTATTAGTATTGATATATAGATAGGTGAGAATATAGAGGCTCCAGACTAGAGTACGCAGGGCGAGGGGACACTAGCTACTTCTTCTTCAGCCCTGGCTTTGACCTCAAAGACGATAGGTGTATCTTCAGAGAATACTCGCCCATCCATTATAGGTCTTACGACTGGTATGATTACTATATCTAGCGAGTTTTTCATATCTTGGTGGACAGCCAAAGGGCCACCAATGCTTGGTCGAGGGTTATTGAGACCGAGATGACTACCCTCTATGAGTAGATGCACTAAGGGGTTAGGACTATTTTTGAGTAGGAAGTGGCCAGTTGGGAGGCCACACAAAGAGTTGTAGGGTCCGAGATACGTGATGATTTCCAGACATGTCTCAAATAAAAGAAAATTTGCTAATAATTAAAACCCCAAGGTTAGTATAGTGCCAAAGAGGCTTATTCACTTGATATGTCCATATATACCATACCAGCTCCCAAGCCTACATTACAAGCCAAAAAAAGTCCTATAGTGATCCTAACTTGACTATCTGAATGCTAAGGTAAAGAAAATAAGAGCAAGCCTATGGTATTTGATGCATATTGATATGAAATTCTTTTCTGAATGTGAGTGTCTCTTTATCATCCCTACATTGACATTTGTTATTTCATATGAGTGAGTGAGATATCTTTGTTATGAGTGCACTTGAGTCATATTGCTAGTCATTTTCTTATTTTAGGTAGTGTAACTGTATATTTGAGTGGTTGTTTGTTTCTAACATAATTGCCATACCTTGATCCTATTATGTCTCATTATTGGGCTTCATGTTCATACACAGTTGGTTTTGAAAAATGAGATAGGAGAGGGATGTTGTAATTTGAGTTTAAAGTGTTGACTGCCTGCCTTAAATAGCTTAGATTCTTCTAGTTAAGCGTTATTTTTGTTTTTGTTGTGTTTTGTTACCTGAGGACATGCAAATATACTAAGTTGAGGGTGTTGATGTTCTATAGAAATATATCTCTTTCGACGCTTAAAATGAGAAAAATGGGCAAGTTTCTAAGGTTATTTTGTTATATAAGATGCATTTGGGTATGTTCTGTAGGAAATCATGTTTTGGATGCTAAGTTCATGAAAAATATGAAAAAGTGTTTCTGGATACTTTTTGGAGAAATAATGGATGTTTGGGATACTTTTTAACTTGTTCATGATCAAAGCATGTTCGAGAATTGAAGAAGAGCTGAAAAAGATGACTTCCGATACTTACAAAGTCAACATGTGGATTGCAAGTACAAAAAACAAGTGCTAGAAGTCCAAAATCTAGAAAGTTGACTTGCATGATTTTTTCATTCGGTACCTATGCCCTGTACCTTCGCTCACCCTGCTGACCGCAAGTACTACCTTTTTTCTCTTATTTTGTTTGGGCTTTGGTTTTAGGGTTTCCTCATGTACTATAAATACCCTTTATGTGTTTTTAGTAGGAGTTACGCATTTTTGATACTCATAAACTTATTTTGATTCCAAGATTCAATTTTTAACTTTGAACTCTCTTGTATTGGCTTCAGGTTATTAATTCAGTTACAGCTGTGGGTTTTTATACTTGTTGTAAGTGTGATTACATCTATACTTTTTGATTAAGAATGTTACTAATTTCTTCATAAGCATGAGCAGCTAAAACCCATAATTAGGATTGTGGAAACCCTAGAGGATTGATGAAGTAAAGGAAGAGTTGTTATTGTTCTAAAACAATACCCATGCATGCATTGATTTATCTTCATTATAATAGTTTTATTAATAGGTGCACACATTAGGATACTTCCTAGATATTGTTGCTTACTTAAAAAAGGAGTAGTGATTAGGAAAAAATAAAGACAATAGTAATTTGGAGTGTAACTGTCGATCCACGCTTCTAGGTTTTATCTAAGTAAGATGGTTAGATTTTATCTAATAACTAGAGACACAAAAGGTAATAGTTAACTAGTATCAAGATAAGGATTAGTAAGGCAACAAATTGAGACTCAAAAGATAAAGGGTGAAATCCTCCTACTTGTCTAAAAGACTACAAAAGGTACATAAATTATCAATTCTGCATGCAATGTGTCAAGTTGGTTCAACAAAGAACGATAAGCCTATGGAGTTGACAAGCCAGGGGGACACAATCCTAGTGTTCACCTACGATTGTTACAACCAAAGTTGATATAGTTACTTTCTTGAGATTACTACATAAAAACCCCTCATTTATATTTCATGTTCTGCTCGCTGACTAAACTGATGAGATCCACGATTCCACATGTTCCTTTGGGATTCGACCCCAACCTTTATTGGGTTACTATATTTTGACATCGACTGTATGATCTTCTGAGAGGAGGTGTAGTTTGTACATCATTAGTTATAACCACGTCAAAGCCACAAGTTTGGGAAAATCATATTTCCTTAATTCATTCACCATACCCCTTATCCATAAGTTTAAAACCATATTAAAAGCATGAAAATCATATATATATATATATATATATATATATATATATATATATATATAAACCATGACAAACAATGTTCAATTCATAACATTCAAAACCACTAACCTTTGTTTCCAAAACCAAATAATAATTTTATGAACAATACTTTAAATCACATGCTTTTGCACAATTAACCATGATGGAAGAGTAATATGCCTAAAATAGTAAGATATATAAAGAGATACCACCCTTGAGAGCCCTAATTGATCAGCCTCTTAAAACCCTAGCCTTAACTTGAATAGAGAGTTTGAGATAGAATGGGAGTGGTTAATCTATTAAAGTGTTGAATGAATTCCCAAAAGTGTTTTATGGGCATGGGGTCTAAAGGATTTTAAGTGGGAAATGTATAAAGTGCCCCCAACTTAAAAGTTGGAAAAACATGGACTTTGGTTACGAGTAAGTCCCTTGACTTATACACATACTTTACGACTCCTGACCACGAGCCATAATCAAGATAGTGACTAGGACCCCATACACTTCCCACTTTACTACTCCACCAACACACTCATAATGATATCTTACGACTCATAAGGTCTAGTTATGAGCAACATGGAACCTAAATAAATTGAACACTGGACACCCTATGATTTTTTCCTACGACTTGCGATATATCCTTACAGCTTATAGTGAGCCACTTGTACTCAGAGTAGAACTTTTCCACTAAGTTTCTTATTTGATTATGACCAGGGTCCCATGACCAGTAACTACATCTCACGAATCGTTACCACAAGTGGTGACCAAGGCAGTGAGCCGGAAGCTCAAAAATTTTCAAGGGCCGAAATCCAGGGTGTTTCAGTGCTAGATATTTCTCTAAGATTGATCTTAGGTCTTTCTATCATCAGCTAAAGATTAGGGAGATGGATATCCCTATGACTATCTTCTTAACTCGATATTGGTAATTATGAATTCTTAGATAAGTCTTTTGGTTTGACTAATGCTCCAGTGGTATCCATTAACTTAATGAATAGGGTCTTTTGTTAGTTTCTGGATTTTTTGTTATCCTGTTTATAGACGATATTATAGTGTATATCAAGAGTGAGGTGGATCATGACGATCACCCCTATACAGTGTTACAAACCTTAAAAGATTAGCATTTGTATACTAAGTTTTAAAAGTGTAAGTTCTGGGTGAAAGTTGTTACTTTTCTAGTTCATGTCATTTTTAATGAAGGGATCATGGTGGATCCACAGAAATTTGCAGTGGATAAGAAGTGGACTAGTCCCATGACTTCAATCGATATTCAGAGCTTCTTGGGTTTATCCAGTTACTATAGAAGGTTTGTGGAGAGTTTCTCAACTATAGCTGCCCCATTGACTAAGTTGACCTAGAAAAAGGTAAAATTTTTGTGGTCTATTCTTGTCAGGGTAGTTATTAGAAGCTAAAATATAAGTTGACTTCAGCTCCAATTTTGACTTTGTCTGAGGGTACTTGTAATACCCCGATCATTCCTTAAGCCTAAATCTATTCTTTTGAATGGATATGTATGACTTCCAAAATGATTGATGTTTAAATCATGTTGTATTTCTTTAATTTCCACTTTTTATCATGTAGACCATTGAATAATCTTTCCATCGATACCAATTTCATCGAAATTTGACATCGGATGAGTGAGTTATGGCCGTTTTACTGAATGTTATCAGATAGCCCAGGTTTGATGGTCAACCCGGTGGAACGTCAGGTCCTTGGTGAACCATCAAGTGTCCCTTCAAGACAAGGTAGCATCTCCTTTTTTGGGATGTCGTGTGACGGTCAAAGTGGTGGACCGTTACAAAGTTGACTGACCATCAAGGTATCCGTCAGACCGAGACAGAATGTCTCATTTCTGGCCCTTAAGTGACGGACGACTTGGTGGACCTTCACTTTTTTGACATACTATTAGGTCAACCATCAAGTTGAGGCAAAACGTTCTAGTTTTGGTGTTCGAGTAACGGACGACTTGGTGGACCGTCAGTCCCTCTGACGGACCATCATAGGCCCCGATCAACAATTTTCAACTCTTTTTAAAAGGACATTTTGGTCATTTTCAACTCCTTTAAGCCCTATATATATATATATATATATATATATATATATATATGTATAGAAGATTAGATAGTTAGAAGAGAAGATCATTTTTCTCTCTTTTCTCTCTAATCTTCCAAGAAATATCTAAAAACCTAGGGTTTCTTCCAAGATCCAAAATCCAATCTTCTTCCAAATAAATTCAAGAATCCTCCATAATTATTCAAAGTGGTTCAAAAAGTTAGTTCCCCAAGTCAAAGGCATCAAGTATCTTGTCTCAAAAGTGTTAAGAAGAAGTTCCAAACAAGTTTCTACATATTCAAAATCAAAATCCAAGGTATGTGGGGTTTCAACAAGAACACTCCTTTCGTTCTTGTGCCTAAAGATTTACTTTTTATTATTGATTTACATGATTTTGCAAGTGGGTTTACACCCAAATTTATTTATGTATGACTTATGAGACTTGAGTTGAATAAGCTTGATATTTATGGTTATTTCACCATCATGCTTCTTAAATTGAGTATTTTCTCCATGAGTTGTATATAGTCATTATATATATTGATAATTTCTAAGTGATTTCTGATAAGTGTCAATATTTGTATTTTCTATGAGAGATTTGACTATTGAATACATATTGATATTTGAGATTGAAAGTCAAGAATGAGTCCTATGATGTTTCTTTAAAGCTTTTGATAATTTAAATGATTTGATAAGCAAAGGTACTTAATGTTGAGAGAGATTGTTTTGATTTTGAGTCGAGTTAGGAATCCACAGTTGTACATGACTTACCAATGAGATATACTGTTGTTTTGGTCATCATGATAGACCCATGAGTTGATATTGATTGAGGTGGATTTCCTAACGTGTTCTGAGCTATGTTTGGGAGGAGTATTTAGTGCCGAGCAGGAAATGTTGTATTTTCCCAGAACTACGTGCCACCGTAGGATTGATGTTGATAGTTAAGGGTCAAAGGCCAAGTATGAGATAGTGATGATGAGATTGAGGTTGTACTCTCTGGCAAGAGTACAACACCCCTGCCAATGTGGGGTTCTCTTCTTAGAAGGGCAAAACATTGGACTCCATGCGGCTTACATGATGTAGTCATGTCGGTTATGAGAAACTCCCATTTCCATAATGATTTAATTATCTTGAGTTACCAAGTCACTCTAAGTCATGATTTTAAGAGTTTGAGTTGAGGTAAATGATTTACGAGATTTATGAAGTATGTATTACTACTGATGATTCATGAGAAAAATATTTCAGATAATTCAAGCAAAGAGAATTATTATGGTCAGCATGCATGATTTTTCCTATATATTTATGATATTATTTAAATGTTGCATCCACCCTTGCATACTCAGTACATTCCCAAGTACTGACTCCCATACTCTTTTGTATTCTATATTTCTCGTGATATAGGTTCAGGTGCTCAGTCTCAGCAGCGACAGTGATCTTTGAGTACCTTTCTCTACACTTTTACAGTTGGTAAGTCCTCATGGTGCGAGGACCTGTGTCTCTAATTTTGTCTTGTTAATAGATGGTTGTTTACTTCAGTTCAGTATGAGTTAGTTAGGGATCTGTCCCAATGGCTCCTCAGTCCAATGTAGTAGAGGCTTTGTTAGACTAGTGTACCAGTGTGTACAGAGATTCAAATATTTTGTTTGTACAGGGCAGTATTATTTCATATTTCAGTATGTTCATGGCATAGTTATTTCTATTTATCTTAGCATGATTTGTGCTATAATGAGTTCTAAAAATGATGACAAGTTTAGAGGGTTAGCTTGAGGCCACGTGTGGCCTTGAGCACCATGTGATATCTCGGGATAGGTTCTTAGGGCATTACAGTACTGATGATTTTGTTGCCTATTGATGTGTCTCGTGTGGGACTTGGTTTGTGTGTTGATGAATCATGGTAGGGTAGTGGCTATGCTTCTATGTAGTTGAAAGTTTATGAGAAAAATTATCCATTTCATGACCTGTAGTTGTTGGCTGTGGTGTTACATTGAAGATTTGGTGTCACTATTTGCATGAAGTCCATGTAGATATCTTTTCTGATCATAAGAGCCCACAATATGTTTTCACCTAGAAGAAGTTGAATCTCAGGTAAAGGAGGTGGCTTTAGTTGCTGAAAGACTACAACATGAGTCTCCACTATCACCTAGGCAAAGCTAATATGGTTGTTGAGGCTCTTAGCGGTTATCCATAGGGAGGCTAGCTTACGTTGATGAGGATAAGTGGGAGTTGGTGAAAGATATTCACCATTTGATGAATGTTGGAGTTCGTCTCTTGGACTCTAAGAATGGTGGTGTGTTTGTGCTAGAGGTGGCGAAGTCATCCATTGTTTTTGAAATAAAGAAGAAGCAGATACTGGATCCTGTCTTAATGAAGATTAAGGGATATGTGGGGAAGAAAAGGTTATAGCTTTTTACATTAGTAATGATGGTATCTTAAGGTACCAAGGAAGATTATGTGTTCCCAATGTAGGTGGGTTACGGGAGATAATCTTGGATGAGGCTCATGGGACACGTTATTTCATTCATCTCGGTTGAAGAAGATATAAAGTGTCTAAATATAAAGTGAGATATTACTCGTTTTTTGTCTAAATACATAGTGTGTCAACAAGTAAAGGTTGATCACTTGAGGCACAGTGGGTTAACTCAAGAGATTGAACCGTCAGTGTGGAAATTGGAGATAATTAATAAAGATTTTATTATCGGTCATCCTCGGTCTCGAAATTAGTCTGATTCAATTTGGGTCATCATGGATAGGATGACTGAGTATGCTCACTTCTTAACACTAAGGACTAATTATAGGCAGAGGATCATGTGAAGTTATTCCTCTAAGAGACTGTAAAGTTGGATGAAGCGCCTATTTCTATCATGTTAGATCTTTATACCAAATTCTCATCATAATTTTGTCATTTGTTTCAGAGAGTTTTGGGAACTAATGTAAGCCTTAGCATTGCTTTCCATCCATAGTTGTATAGGCAAGCAGAAAGAACTATTCAGATATTGGAAGATATGCTTAGATCTTACGTGATCAACTACTACGGTTGTTGGGTTGATCATTTGCCTCTTATAGAGTTTGTGTATAATAATAGCTACCACTCTAGTATTGGGATGGCTCCATTTAAGGCACTGTATGGTAAGAGTTGTAGATCACCAATTGGGTGGTTTGAAATTGGAGAGTGATGATAGGCGAAATTACGCGCCTATATCAATATATTTTGCCCATATTTTAGCCTAGTTTCGAGAACTAATTATCTATTTCGTACACTTTTAGTCCTTTTTCCTGTAAATGAGCTAACAAATGTGATTAGGAAAGTTTCAGGTATAAATGATGCAAAATACAGCAATTTATGGCTTACTTGACGCAAAAGAAAGCTCACAAACGAGATGGAAAGGAGCTGGACGCATAAAGGACTAAATCTGCTGCATGGAAAATCTGTCCCGGGCTAAAACAGCATTTCTGAAGACTTTGGGACTTACAGACACAAAGCTGGATTTTTGCCATAATACATTAACCTAGTGCAATTAGGTTATGTGTTTCATCATTCTATTTGGATTATAATTTTGTAACCTTACCCTAGTACAATTGGGTCAAGGATTTCATTAGTATATTAGGATTTGGTTATTTATTTTATTAGTTTAGTAGGAGTAGGATAGGAGTATTATAAATACCCTATCATGTTAGAGATTTTGGGGAGGAGAGGAGACATTCTGACAATTCATTCATCTCCTTACAATTAAGACATCTTCCTACAACCCATTCTCAATTCTTCATTCTTCTACTCTTAAATTCCACAACAAGAGAATCGTTACTTGCTACGGAATCACTAAAACCACACGCCAAACACCTACTATTCACGCCATCCACCATGCAAAACGTGATATCCTTCGCATTCATGGGTAACTAAATCTCTTAGTTGGGGTTATGGAAGCCGAATGAGTTACTATCTATAGCTATGAGTTTGTGAGTTCAAGACAAGTATATTGCTTATATCATTATTCTCTTCATCTTAAATCTACATTCTTTGCGGTTCAAACACAAGAACACGCCATTCTAACATCTAACCTGTTCGAGAGAAAGGTTATTTGTCTAGAAAAGAAGACGCATAGACCAACGCCAGTCTAACATCTGACTTGTTCGAGAGAAAAGTTATTTGTCTGGAAAAGAGATAATGTCAAGGTAGTAGGACACCCTTTCCTATTAAAAAGCTAGTGCCGTACCTGGACTAACTTCTTGGAGAATTCGTACCGTTAGTCACGCTTTAAGCTCGAGAGAGTTAAAGTGAAATAGTCCTTGTTTAGGTCGAGAGACGCTTGGATTTACCATCGACTACAATTCTCTATAAGCAATTACATGTCAAGACTCTACACACTCATAGCCAATAGAGACGTATACCTCAGAAGGTGGACATAACCCCAACGCCTCAATTCTCATTGTTTACAACACACGTGACAATCTCTCTTTATTTTGCTATTTTCAGTTCTTACATTCTTGTTTTGGTTACATACTACAATCCCCCCTTTCCTACGAGACTTGCACTAAAAGTCTAGTAATTTCTCTTGCTTGTTGGCCAAGCTATTCTCTGTGGGATCGATACCCAACCCAGGTTGGGTTCTATATTTGCTAACGACCGCTTTACACTCCCACGAGAGCTGTAGATTGAGCGTTATCAGAGAGGCCGAGATATTTGGCCTGAATATGGTTCACTAGGCAATGGAGAAGGTGAAAGTAATTCGGGATATACTTAAAGCTGCCCAAACTCACCAAAATTCCTATGCGGATATGAGGCATAGGGAGTTAGAGTGTAAGGTTGGCAATTGGGTGCTCTTAAAGGTATCTCCCATTAAGGGAGTAATGCAGTTTAGGAAGAAGGGAAAGCTCAGTGCCTGGTATGTCGACCCATACTTGGTCTTGAAGAGGGTTTGTAATGTTGTATATGAGTTGGATTTGTATCCTAGTTTGAGATCCATTCATCCGGTGTTTTATGTTTTGATGTTGAGAAAGTGCATAGGTGATCCTTCAACGGTTCTTCCTTTTGAGGAGGTGGGTATTTCAGATTCTTATCTTATGAGGAAGACTTGGTTGAAATTTTGGATTGGTAAGTTCATTGGTTGTATACAAAGGACATAGCTTTGGTAAAGATTTTATGAAGGAACCATAAGCTTGAAGAGGCTACTTGGGAAGACAAAAAGGACATGAAGTCCAAATATCAATTCTTATTTTCCGCTTTGGATAGTCGTGCTTAGGGTATGTGTTATTCTTAATGTCTTTATTTTTTGGTTTTTTTAAAAGTAAGTATAATTTTCTTATAATCTTTATTTTTTGAGATTGTTAAAGGTAAGAGTAGAGGAATATATAGTCAAATCATGCTAGTAATTACCTTGACTCAAATTCGAGGATGAATGATCCAAGTGAGGGAGAATTAAAACACCTCAAATTTCTCCCCTTGAAAGTTTCTTGAGCTTTGAGCTTACTGTCCTAGTTATGACTATACCCTTTGAGTCGTAGGGTGTCGTGACTAGTCATTAGGACGAGTTATTACTAAACTAGTAAGTTTGTGGCTTGATTCTACTCTGAGTACGAGTGGCTCACTAAGAGTCATAAGAATATATTATGAGTCATTAGGTGTAATCGTAGGGTGTCCAGTGTAAGTCCCAAACTGGCATCTATGTTGACTATGACTGGACCCTACGAGTCATAGGGTCCAATTATGATTGGTGCCATTGAGTTGTAAGGATAACCATATAGGGTGCCTGGGTGGTATGGCCTTAGTTACAACTCCAGGTAATGAGTCGTAAGGAGTAGTTACAAGTCAAGGGTTTGACTCGTAATCACAGGAAACACTTTTTCAGCTTTTAAGTTGAGGGCATTCTGGATATTTCCCTTTTTACCAAATAGAAACCAACGTCTTATAACCTCTTTAGGGTATCATTATCACTCAGAAAAAATATAGGTAACGTCTTAAATACTCCCAAATCCTCAAGGTCAAGATCACTTAAAGTTTTCAAAAGGTTGATCAATTAGTGCTCTCAAGGGTGATTTCTCTCAGTACATCTTACTATTACAGGCATGTTACTCTCCCCTCATAGTTAAGCATGTGATTTAAAGTATTGTTCATAAGATTATTTTGATTGTTTTGAAACAAGGGTGGGGGGTTTTGAATGTTTATAAATTGAACAATGTTTCTCATAGTTTTTATATAACTTCCATGCTTTAAATATAGTTTTTAACTTATAGGTACATGAGTATGGTAAATGAACTAGGGAATTGTGATTTTGCCAAACTTGTGACTTTTAAAATGGTTATGACCCCAATCCCATAATGTGAAATTAGTTGTAATTATGAGAATTATGGGAATTTGTAAAGTTGAATTAGTCTTAAACTATTACATGATCTAATGAGGTATGTGAAATACAATGGTATGATTTAATAAACAAAGGAAGTCGATGTTCCCTAGTGTATATTAATGAACAAAGAGAGTTGTTCTCACCAAGTTAATGGGAATTATTTTGGCATGTTATTGTTACCTTGCAAGTGTAGTTGGTATGATGATACCAACAATGTATGCGTTAATGTGGAATGTGATTAAATAAATAGGGAATATGTGATACTTGTTTTAATTGGTCTCTAATAAGGTTTGTATAGCTGAGTCATGAAAGTGGAGGCCCGAGTGACCGATACTAAAAATTGCACTTGCCGAGGCGGGACTCAATGTGACCAGGGATTTTTGAATCCCCCATAAATTATTATATGATTGGATGCTTAAGTCACTTTATAAATATTGGGAGGTTCGAATCCCCTATGTTCACATATATAAGATTATTCTCCGGTTCGTATAGCTACATGCACTGTGGTCCGACTAGGGGGTGGGAGCTGGGACCTATATATCCCGTGGGTACTGTTATATAACGGTTGAGCTACACAACCCAGGCTAAAGTTTTAAAATGCATGTTAAGCCAGGTTCCTTATCCTGACATGTGATATATATACATATTGATGTTTATACATTTGATTATGTGCATTGGTTTTTGATTTATTTTAAACTATTGATCATATCATTATGTTATCCTTGTCCTTGAGTTACTGCTAGCATTCACCCTACTAACTATCTTCGGATGTTGTATCCCCATGCGATGTAGTAATTGGTCACACTTCTACTCCTCCTACTCAGTGATATAGATTCGGGATCAGCTAGTGAGTCAGATTGAAGTGGTGAGCTTTCATACTTTGGTAGACCCCATTTCATGATTATGGTTTCCTTTACATTTTGACTATCCCTTAGGATTTGGTTTAGGCTATTGTCGGGGTATGTCCCAATACTTTATCGATATTAAGTTTTGGATCGTAGTTTATAAGGCTTTGTTTGGACTACTGTGGCTATTGGGCGTGTTGGTCGGTCGTTTGGCCAGTCATTTGTGGTTGGTTATGGACATGTATTTAAATTTTTCTTAGATTATTGTACGCTCTCTTTTTATATGTTTGGAATTCAAGCGACCTTGCAGTGTGGTGTGTTTGGTTTGGTTAGATGCAGGGGGTGATCTTTGGTCTACGTGGGACTTAAGATACCTGTCATGGACAGGCCCTGGATCTGATTGTAACAGTAACAGGAACTAAATACAGCAAACTACAAAAAGTATTTTCAGTAGATTACTCATCTGTTGTAGTATATGGACATTTACTAGAAGAACACAATATAGTTTATCAATCTAGATTTCATTCAACCAATAGGTGACTAATATGTTGCAACAGAACTGTAATCTATGGGAAAAACTCAAACTCCTTGCTAATAGAGTGTGTTCTTCCAACAAATGACATATCTGTGGCAACAGATCTGCTGGGAGAAAATAATACAGTTCTTGCCACTGGTTTGTGTTCATCCAACAGATGACAAATATGTTTCAATAGATGGTCCATCTGTTGAAAAAAATGACTAAAATGGTTATTAATAAAAAAAAATAGTTACTGAAAAGATGTAAAGTCGTGACTTTTTTATTATTGGACAAAAAAAAATGGATCGTAAATAAATAATAAGGAAATAAATGATAAACGGAATTTAATACAATAAAAAAATAGTTTTTAAATTTTAAAAACTAATGTAAATATTAAATAGGCAAAAAATCATGACTTTTCACTTTTTTTGTTTTTCAATCTATTTTTTTAATTTAAATAATCAAAAAGTCACTTGTTTGAATTAATTAAGGGACATAATTATTAAAAAAGAGATGAACAGTCGTGACTTTTTGTTCCTCATTTTTTACAATTGATGAATCAACTGTTGGAAGAAATCCAAATGGCTCTTCCAACAGATGGTCCATCTGTCTTCCAACAGATAACCTATTTGTTGCAACACATGGGTCATCTGTTGCATAGATGGACCATCAGTTGCAACAAATGGTTAATTTGTTGCGACAGATGGGTTATCTGTTGCAACAGATTAACCATCTGTTGTAACAACTCAATAAAAATGATTATTGTTAAAAGAAATGATTATTGAAAAGGAAAAAAGTCTTTGATTATTTAATTAAGAAAAATGGTTATTTAATTTTAAGAACTAATAAAGATTAAAAAGTTGAAAATTCATGACTTTTGACAATAATAAAAAAGTCACTAGTTTGATTTAATTAAGTTATAACTTTTCACAGTAATAAAAAAGTCACAAATTTGATTTAATTAAGGCATGTAATTAATAAAATGGAGGTGAATAGTCGTTACTTTTTGCCTAACACATACAAATTCAATCCTTTATAAATAGGTCTCTCCTTACTTGATCATTCTACTCCACTTTATTTATTTCTTGCATTTTGTCTTTCATATTACATTTTCAACCACTTCTCTCCATAGAGCAAATTCCTTTTTCATTGAGGTAAGTATTTTTTTTTTGTAAATCTATCAGTTGGTAATATGTGTTGTATTACATTTGGACTCTTTTCTTTTCTCTAGGGTTTTACACTTTTTGTTAATGCATGTGTGTTCTAGATATGGATGATGCGATTTGGGACATGGCGATTCTATGCGACATCGTATGAAAACTTCAAAGGCAGGTTAACGAACTCTAGTAGGAGTTAGACGCCCTGAGAACGAGGATGCTTTGTGAGATTTGTAGGCTGAGGAGTGTCTTGCTGCTACCGGTTGACGATTGGCCAATTGACAATAATAATAATAATAATAATAATAATAATAATAATAATAATTAGGTGATCTTTTTTACTTTTAGCGTATGTAGTTTGTTTTATTTATATCGGATCTACCTAAAACCTAATGATTTTGTTTTGCTTAATAAAATATTTATGTTTGGACTACTTTGACCTTATTTCTCATTTAATTTTCATTCTATCTAGTTCTTCTTCTTAACATGTCGAGGGTTGGAGGTAAGGATTGAGCATTGAGCATAATTTTGAATCCAGTAGCAATAGCAAAAGTTTTGAGTTCTTCCAACAGATGGACCATCTGTTGAAACAGATTGGTCATCTATTAGAATAAAACCAGTGGCAAGGACAACATTATATGTTCCAACAGATGGCACATCTATCGCAACAGATTGGTCATCTGTTGGCTGAACACAATCCTATTTAATGATCTACTTTGTGTTTTTTCAATAGATCTGTTGCAACAGATGGTCCATATATTGGAAGAACACACTATAGTTAAAAATAATAATATTTAAATTCACAACAATGAATTAAAAATATCAAAGTCCACAACAAACAAACAACAACACAAGTTTTACTATTACAACAATCATGGTGGATTATGATCTGAGCATGTAGTTATTTTGTGGCAAGCATTCTTACATACAAAGCACTTATTTTTTCTTGATGGAACTGATTCTCCGACTCCATGCCTCCTCTTATATCGCCTTCTTCCTGATTTAATAGTGCTTGGGTCAATATATGGAGGAGGTATTAATCTCTACAAAATCTCTTCATGAACAACCCAAGATTCTTAAAGAGGTACTGAATTAATATTCTCACTATATGTCATTATATAACTTTCCATCGAATAATATGGAGACAAATATCTATAAATTTAAGCTCCATGTTGGGCACCATATTGGACTCGAAATGCTGCCATAGCATGTGGACATGGTATTTTGTCTAAGTCAAAAACTCTACATGTACAAGATTTTGTTTGAATATTGACCATGGTAACATCACCATGACCGTTAATACTAAACTTGTAATCTAATATTTGATGACCAAATGACCTATTCCCCAACTGATATTCATTGATATTTGTTTTCCTGCTTCTAAAACAAATTCGTTTCTTGCGTTCGCGAACTGGATATGCCTTTCGTGAAATAATTTGGCATACTTTTTATTTATTTCATCAACTAACGCCGCAATAGGAAATTCTCTTTCAAATCTAAACAATGAATTCACTGATTCAACTATATTTGATGTCATAATATTATACCTATACAAAAAAATCACTTAGTACAACATCATATAGTATTACAAACTTGTAACTCAAAAAAGACATTAAATTTATAATAATGTACCTATTTACTGAACAAAATGCCCTACTCCATCTCTTGAAACTAACATTTCGAGAGGTTGTGCTGCCATGGGTGACATATCCCTTATTTGATTGAAATGGTCAAAAAACTCAACTATAACATATGCTTTAGCCCTTCTGTAAAAAGAGACATAACCCTTTCATTGTCAAATTTGTTTCGAATATTTCCTCTAAGATGCCTCATGCAAAAATCAAAGTGAGCTGAAGTGCAGAAAATTGAACCCATCTTCAGAATACTTGGATGACTATTTGAAATAATACACAACTCTTCGGTATCATTGACACATATTCATATTTGTTCAAAAAAATATCCATACAAGGTATCACATTCCTTCTCCACTACACAAAAAATGACAGAAAAGATATGACTCTACGCATCCTGTGCCACCGCCGATAGCAAAACTCCTCCATACTTGCTCCTTAAGAACGTCCTATTGATGGCTATGACTTTTCTCAACAGTTGAAAACCAAGAATACAAGAACCATAGGATACAAAAAAGTACTTAAACCTTCCATTTTTATCAATATGCAATGTTGTCTTACTTTTGAGATTTGTAGACTCTAGCATGTAACGGTAGGCATCGAGGACTGCATACCCGTACTCATGTGTCCCCTAACCAAGTCCTTCACAATCCCCATGGCCATATATAATTTCCAATAACTAAACGTATTACCCAATTCTCTAAGGAGTGGATTGATCTTATCACTTGTATAAGGACCTTTGCCATTGGGGAATCTATTTTGAAAATAGTGACCGAGGACCTTTGTTGTGGCATGAGGATTATAGCTCGTAATATTCTTTGAACCACATGTGTGATACATTTCATAAACTTAATGACAAATCTATCAGAACTTAAATATTTACCGCCATTAACTACCACTTGCAGTTCGGATTAACATATCTTAAAGAAAAGACTTTGCTCGAATTAATTACCTTTAGTATGAAGTCTTTTTCAAGAAAGCAATAAAAAAAAGTACATAGTTCTATTTTATTCTTGAATGATATTTCCTTGTAAAAACCAGTCTCGTCATCTTGACAATTGCCCGACTGTGTTGATGGAGAAGAACTATCCACTGCATTGCTTATAATAACGGGCGTAGGTGTTTAATCATCATCTAGAATATTCATGTACAGATCAACGAACTTATCATTAAACATGTCTTGTTGTTGTTCTTCTTTTACATGCTTGTTCTCATTCTTTCTTATTTTTTCAACCATATACACCCTTAATACCAGCCTAGCAGAATCACTCAAATAAGCACGCAACTGAACCTGATTGGTTATCTTGAAAGGTACTATCCTTTTATTTTCAAAGGAATTGTGCATGTAGCTTATGACGATTTTTCCAATTGATAATTCAGTCTACAATAGCTGATGATTAAGTTTACAAAATCATGATACGAAACATCACTTTGTCTGTTATAGCTATTGCCTCTAGCATTTCACCCTACTTCCAATGCCATACATATTGATTGCTCTTCTCGATCCATTCACTATGACAATCCACCCTTATTGTTATTAATCCCTCCATTAGTGGTACCTAAATAAAGAATTAATTGAAAAAGTTAATAATGACATGATAATAAAATTAATTATGATTTTATTGTACTATGGCATGAACCCCAACATATGAGTAATTTGTTGCAATAGGTGAATAATATATTGCAACAGGTTAGTGATCTATTGCAATAGATGACTCACCTATTGGGATTCATGTTATGATACTATAGAACCTATAGTTGATTCCAATATATGAGTCATCTGTTGGAATAGGTAACTCATCTGTTGCAACCAATTATCCATATATTGCAACATATGATGCACCTATTGGGATAGATATTACTTTACTAAAGAATCTTTGAAGCTGATTCCAACATATGAGTGACATATTAAAATAGATGACTAACCAGTTGCAAAAGATGACTCACCTGATATAGCAGATGAATCATGTTCTATAGTTTTGTACCATGAATACCAACAAGTGAGTTATATATTGCACCAAATAACTCACCTATTGCAATATATGACATGCCTGTTAGAATGAACTTTAGGTTCTTGTAACATCATACATTTTTGAGCTACACATTGGACTATTATTCTTGTGTGTGTAAACTCTATTCCCATTATTTACATTTGAATACATATGTCATGATGATTATTCTAGTTAGAAGAGTGCTTATAAGGTGAAAAAAAATTCAAAAGAATCAGTTGCAATAAAGTTGAGCTAAGAGCCTTTGCTTCGGCCAAATTTTTGTATTGTATTCGATAAAGATCAACTTTGAATGTGTATAACTTTTGACATCTATGGATTTTTTTAGCTCAATATTCACCAAATGATATATAATTGAGTTAGATTTCCAATGATACCAATTTCACCTTAATCGGATACCCGAGCAAAAAGTTATGGCCATTTTTGTGAGAAATAGTAAAGAGTCACAATAGCCCCATATCGCGAGGGATATTCCATCGGACTAGTGGTCGCAGCATGAGGGTTACTCTACTAGAATAGGGGTCACCGTGAGAGCCATTTCCATTAGAAAAAAAGGCCAAAGGGAAATTGGGTCCTTCCCCTCAACCCCAATCGTCCAAAACATGATTTTTAGTATTTTAAGGGGAATTATTTGCCCATTACCCTCAAAATTACTCACTAGAAACCCTTTCCCTCTCCTAAGAACAAAATCCAAGCTCCTTTCCCCAAGAATCCAAGAGGTCGAGTTTTCAAGTTCACGCAATCTTCAAGAATCTAGCTATTGAGGTATGTGGGTTTATGAACAAGGACATTCTTCCATACTTGTGCCCAAAACTTGTTTAAAAGTTTATGTTATATGATTTGCAATTAGGGTTCATGCCCAAGTTATTTTGTTTTGAGTTTATGAAATTATTATTTGATTAAAATATTAAAGTGCATACTTGTTTTGATCTAATTATGTCTAGACTTAAAGATATTCCATTATGATTTGAATACCATGAGTTTGATTTGAAACATTGATTAAAGATTTCCAATTGAGTTTTAAGCATGATATTGTATTACAAGTTATATGAAAGAACGTATAAGATTTAAGGCTTAAGTTTAAGCACTAAGTATACAAAAATATTTTGGTTTTTTTGATTCAATGACAAGGCTTGAAATTCATAATGGTTTATCTTAATTATGATTTAAAGCAAAGGGAAGCATAATTAGTTTCTAGTATGCTAACTCTTATGCTATTTTAAGGTAGATTTCCTAAAGTATGAGTATATAAGTAATATAGGAGTAGTATTTAGCATCGAGAAGGGAATACAAATGAGCATATTCTTAATTCCTAGAAACTACGAGACAACATAAGTTAAGCTTTTGCAATATGGATGAAGTTAAGTATAGTGATCACTAAGATTAAGGTTTTATTTCGATGGCAAGGGTTGAATAGTTCTTTCTAACGTGGGTAAGACGTA
Source organism: Capsicum annuum (assembly GCF_002878395.1). Classification (NCBI taxonomy): domain Eukaryota; kingdom Viridiplantae; phylum Streptophyta; class Magnoliopsida; order Solanales; family Solanaceae; genus Capsicum; species Capsicum annuum. Next base: position 153,914,603 of record NC_061117.1, read on the forward strand.
GGACTCCATGATAGCTCACATGGTTTATGTCGGTTAGAAGAACCTCCCTAAGAAAGAATAAAAGTAAAGCTTTTAGAACTAAGTGTTGTGGCTCACAAAGTTCATACTTATGCTTCATTACTCATGTTTATGATTTTGCAGTCTTTATTTTTTGTAAGCTCAACATGAGTCATTTACAGTTAGCATGCATTATTTGAAAGTCTAAGTGCATATTAAGTTATTGTTTTACTTATGCATTCACCCCTACATACTCACTACATTGTAGAGGTACTTACCTATATATATATATATGTGTGTGTGTGCTACATTGTATTATAATGTAGGTCTTGATGCTCAATTCCAGCAGCATGATTGACTATGGGCATCACAACCTACATCCCGACTTTCGGTGAGTTCTCATAGTTTGAGAACCTAGTTTCTCAGACCTTGATATTGATGAAGTCTTTCAATTATTTGATTTCTGTTTATGTTCGGATCAGTTGGGGTCTGTCCCAATTGCTCTCTAGTTAGAAGTAGAGGCTTGTCCGGCAATTTCAGTTTTAAGTTCAAAAGTGTCTGTTTAAAGATTTTCAAGTTAAAGACTTTCAGTTAAGATATTAATTCAGTTATCTTTAGATTTTATATGTCAGTTCACTTTTCTTATGAGTTTCAAGTTGAGTAAGCTTAAAGGGTTATCTTAGGGCTATTCATAATCTTGAGCACCGTGTGACATCCAAGGGGTAATTTCGGGGCATTACAGTTCTGTTACAACAGGTGAGTAATCTATTTCAATAGATGACTCCTCTATTGCAACAAATGACTCATTTGTTTGATTCATGTTACATCACTATAGAACTATAAACATGAATATAATATATAAGTCTTCTGCTACAACAGATGACCCATCTATCGGAACAGATGAGTCATCTGTTGAAACAAATGAATTATGTCGGATTCATGTTTGGGTTCTATCCACTGTTGAATAAACAATAATAGTAGTGTACCCAGATGACAAATTCAGCTAAAAAGCATAATTTTACTTACCAAAGTCACGTATGAAGTAATGTCAAAGTGATGTACAAAATAAAATTTGACCTAAAAAATTGATCAACTAGCAGCAGTAGTGGTAACAACAACAACAATGGTCAACAACAAGAAGATGATGATGATAATAAAGAGGAAGATGATGATAATGAAGCAGAAGATGATATATAAAGCAGCAACAACAATGAACAACAAAAATCATGAAGAGAAAGAAAACAATAATAAATGAGAAGAGAGTCGCGCACACATTTTCCCCTTCGTTTGTAGTTATATTATTTGGATCAGAGAGTAAATTAAAAAACTTATGTACTATTCTCAAAATTCTCCAACTTTCTTAATCCATAATAAAGTAATTGTCACATACACTCAATTATTAAAACTTGAGTCACCTACACCTCATTTTAAAATTTTTTTGTCACTTTTAACAAAATTGCCCACTAAAATATTATTATTATTGTTATCCAACATAATTAAAAAAAAATAATGCTATTTAACTTAACGATGGACTTAAGTTTGCTAGTTTTGTATTTTTTCCTTTAAATAATGTGATAGCATTAATTACTTACCTAACCAAGATTAGTTACTTATTCAATAATAATTAATCATTTAGCGCTCTAACAAAGAAATCATTCAAATGGAATTTTTTGTTGATCAATTTTAACTTGTACTTTTTTATTTTAATTTGTTGTCATTCTTTACATAGTGTTTTTAATATCACTTATATCATATCATATGTACTATTTTATTGAGACACATACATATACATGTATAGAGTTGTTAAAGTTATTGTCATGTGCTTAGGAGATCATAGATTCAACCCTTGGAAACAACCTTTAGCAGAAATGCAAGGTAAGACTGCGTACAATAAACTCTTGTGGTGGAGTTCTCTTGTGGTGGGGTTCTTTCCCAAATCCTACGCATACCGGGAACTTTAGCACACCAGAAACTAGAAAAACTAGCACAGTCGATTGCAATCAGAAACTCCAAGGACAAACCTCATTCAAAGAGAATTCAAAGGGTAAAGCGTAGTTTTCTCAGGGAATTAGGGAAAAAAAAATAGGGGACTCTGTCAACTTGACAATCTCCTCTTCACATTTGTCCATTTTTCCAACTAATTCTCCAACTCCTTGTACTTGTCTCTCTCTTGCTTTCCCTTGCATTCAACAGAAAACAGTCTTTCTCCCCCCTTTCTTTTGGCCTCAAAACTCCATAAAGGTAGCATTCTTTCTTTTGTAGGAGCCCTTTGAGAGGGCGCGCACCTGCAAGTGCGCGCACCAGAAACTTTTTTTAAAAAAATAAGCCAACTCTCTTCTCTATGCAATCATGGCGCAAGCTACACAGAAAAACTACAAAAACAAAAACCAGAAGAAAAATAAACATTTCCTCCTCCTTCTTATCATGTCCTGTTTAGCATTTGTGGCAACCCCATCAGAGGGAAAATTATCCGAGGCTGAGGTTCTGCTCAAGTTTCGTGAATCTTTGAAGTTCGATGGCAACCCCTTCTCGACATGGGATGTCAATGTACCACCCTGCACTGAAGAGAACAATAAGCCCAAATGGAAGAACCTTTTTTGTGAAAAAGGGATGGTTTTTGGTTTGAATCTTGAAAACCTTGGCCTAAGTGGTACCATTGATTTGGAGGTACTTAAGGAGCTGCCTCATTTTAGAACCATAAGTGTTTTAAAAAATAAATTTGAAGGATCTTTGCCACCTTTAAATAAACTGCCTACATTAAAGACTGCTTATTTCTCAAATAACAAGTTCTCTGGGCCAATTGATGGAAAGATTTTTGAAGGGATGCATTCATTAAAGAAACTTCACCTAGCAAATAATGAATTTACAGGACCACTCCCTCCCATATTCGGTGAAATACCAAATCTAAGGGAGTTGAATATTCAAAATAATAAGTTCGAGGGTCCAATTCCTCCTTCCTATGCACATCTATATATGCCTGTTTATGATGGTACGCGGTCTTCTCGTTGTGTTTTTGATTTTTACGTTTTCCTATTTCTTTTTTAGTATTTTGAGAAAATGATCATAAAAAGTTGTGTGCAGCCTTAATCTTGTAATGCAAACTTCTCAGTCCTGTATGTTGGGGTGCAAATGCATATCTTATTGGCATCTAAAATTTAACTAAAAATTATACAAATACACAAAGTATGTTTTCAATATTACAAAAAAATCTCAATTTTCTAAATATATTATAAAAATTGCACATATATACAGAATGCTATGTATATATTGGCTATGTTATGTATATTAATAGAGAGAAATAGTCAAGTAATTAAAAAAGTGGGAGAGAGTGTAATTACTTTTAAAAGATTTGTATTTATGTTATTTATACAAAATTTAAAGCAATATCCAACATCCCCATCTTTTAATGGTTTTACAATGGATGAATAAACTTCCTCCATCTAATTTTACAGTATAATCACCCTTGTGGTGTGGCTCACTGGTCGGGAGTTGAAAACCCATCACAGCTACTTGAGATCGATTTTCAGGTAGGACCTTTGAGTCGAGCCTGTCGCACCGGGCTTGCCTAGTGCGGTTAAAAACCCCTGATGTAACTTGCAGGCTGTACACAGAGGGGTTTACCCAGTGCGCACATCCGAAGGGTGTAGCAGCTGCGGATTTTCCTGGAATTTTCAAAAAAAAAAAAAAATAGATATCCAATAATACTTGTGTTGCTTGGAAAATCAATGGTTTACCATTTTGTGTTCAATTTATCCTTGCTATTAATATTATTCATTATTCAATATATTTTTCAAAGTATTAAATTTAATGAGGATATTATAAGATTATCCTCATTATTTATTGTTTTTTAAGACGCATGCCACATGAATAGTGGACAAGTAGAGAATGGAGGAATTGTTATTCAATTAAGAGAGATGACTCTTACCTTCTATTTTTTCCTTAATTAGTAATTCATCCATTTTATTTTAGTTGATCCTCTTTTTAAAAATATTTGTTTCAATTTAATTGTCCCTTTGATGAAATCAAGAGGATTTTAATAGGTTATTCCAATAATACCTTTACCATTAAATGACTAAAAAAAATGTATAACTTAAATTTATATTTTCAAAGTATAATTAATAAGGCTGATTTGGTAAAATAAACCTCTAATAAATATTTTTTCTTAATCGATGTGTCAAGTCAATAGAGGCCAACTAATACGAATCAGAGGGAAGTAACAACCATCACCATCATTTATTGTCTCAATGAGATGAATACGCCATTTATAGTGTGCAACGACGTTTATTTTTTCTAATTTCTTTAACTTGACGCCACTGCTTCATTGTCGTGTTAACGTTCTCTAATTATTTTATTAAAATAATACATCTCTTTTCATTTTTGTACTTGTTTATGATTCATTAAATGGAGATATGTATACACGACATACCATGTCGTCTTGCAATCCTAGATTATCATGTCCTTTGGATTTCACAGCCAAACATTGATTCTTACGATTTACAACAAATTAAAAAAATAAGAGATTATATTGGTTCGTCATATGGCAGGAACAATTGAAGAGAATTATCTTCCATTTGCGCATAAAAAGTAGAGAGAGATTAATAAACATAAGATGTTTTTTTCTTATAAAACAGGCAACGAAGGTCTTTGTGGTCCACCTTTATCAAAACAATGCAATCAGGAGGTACAAAAAAAGCAAATATTGTCGTCGTCGTCATCATCATCTGGTTGGAAGATTGCCCTTATCGTAGTTGTAGTTGTTGCAGTTATATGCATTATTGCCGTTATAGTCATCAGCCGTCGCAAGAAAAATACCCAACAGGAAGTAGTACTAGGGGGAGCATCATCAGACGTCCCACCGGCCAGTCAGGACCAAAAATTAATTCCTCCATCTGACCATCTAAACAAAATGGAACAAGGACATTCTGCTGCATCTACTCCTGATCGCTTGTCTACCGATGGCAAGAGAGCAGAAGTGGCTGGACAAAAACTTCTCTTCTTGAAGGATGAAATTGAGAAATTTGACTTGCCTGATTTGTTGAAAGCCTCTGCTGAAGTTTTGGGAAGTGGGGTCTTTGGTTCAACTTACAAAGCTGCACTTAGCACTGGTCCTGTCATGGTTGTAAAAAGGTTCAGGCATATGAACAAAGTCGGCAAAGAAGACTTCCATGAGCATATGAGGAGGCTTGGCAGATTGAGCCATAAGAATTTGCTTCCTGTTCTCGCTTTCTATTATAGGAAGGAGGAAAAGCTTCTCGTCTTTGAGTATGTCAACAATGTCAGCCTTGCCGTTTATCTTCATGGTACCAATCTACTCTCTTCTAATTTACATTAATTACTCCATCCCTTCTAATTTACGTTAATTAATCCAAGCCTTTTAATTTGTTTATATGCTTTTTAACTTGATATGGAGTTGTTAAGTATCCCACATTGGAAGAGGAAAGGGTCCTTGGTCTCCTTATAAAGCTTGGACAATCTTCCTCCTCATGAGCTAGCTTTTTGGGTGTGAGTTATGTCGACAAATTTTAACATGGTATCTAAGCCAGACCCATTCCAAATGTGGGCCCCCATAAATATTGTCCACGCTCCAGTTAGCGTGGGCGTGCGGGGAGTGTTAAGTATCCCACATCGGAAGAGGAAAGGGTCCTTGGGCAATCCTCCTGAAATGATTTATTTTGAGTTGACACGGAGCTTAAGAAAATAAAGAGACTTTTGAATCTTATGATGTTAAATTAAAGTTATATCATATGTACCAAAATGCTCTTTATTCTAGTGGTTTTAAACATATCATGTGAAAAGTTGGAATTAAATGGTTGTCAAAAAAGAAAAGGGTCATTCTTTTTTAAACGGACTAAAAAGAAAAGTAGTTTATTATTTTTGAAATGAAGAAAGTACCAAATACATATAGAATATACTAAAACATCCTTTAATTTAGGCTTGTGATTTTAAACATGTCATGACTCATATGAAATGGCTAAACTAAAGAGTTGTCATAAAAGAAAGAAAATGTTTTTTAAAAAACAGACTAAAAAAAATAAAACAAACAAATTTCAGGAAAGGAGTATTAATCACTCTCTTTGTTCCAATTTAAGTATCTCTATTTTTGTTAAAGGTCGTCCAGTGAGATTGGATGTTCATTAATTTCTCAAAACAAAAGTTGTCTTACTTTATGTCTTCCTTTTTTTTTAATCTGTTCCAACAAGAATGACACTTTCTATATTTTATATGTTTTCTAATTCCAACATTGTACGTGAAATATTTTTCATATTTTGTTCGTAGTCTTCACCGTCTTTTATTTTTTATAATTTATGTTATTTGTGATTTTTTAGGAAATAGCAAATCACGTGGTGACCAAAGCTTGGATTGGCCAACTCGTTTGAAAATTGTGAAAGGAGTAAGCAAAGGGATATTGTACCTGTATAATGAGCTACCAAGCTTGACAGCACCTCATGGTCACCTCAAGTCCTCAAATGTTCTTCTAACTGAAACCTTCGAGGCAGTTCTCACAGACTACGCCTTACTACCAGTGGTGAATGCTGAGCATGCTCATGAAAACATGATATCATACAAAGCACCAGAGGTGAAGCAATTTGGTAAAATCAATAGGAAAACTGATGTTTGGACACTTGGTATGTTAATCTTAGAGATCTTGACTGGAAAATTCCCTTCCAATCTTTTGGGAAAAGGAGCTCAAGACACTGATGATTTAGCGACGTGGGTGAACTTTGTTCTTGGAGAAAAATCATTAGAAGCGGAGGTGTTTGATAAAGACATGCAAGGAACAAAAGATTGTGAGAGTGAAATGATGAAGCTTTTGAAGATTGGGCTAAATTGTTGTGAGGTTGATGTTGAGAAAAGATGGGATATAAAAGAAGTAGTGGAGAGGATTGAGGAAGTAAAAGAGAAAGGTGATTTCTGCTCTACTGTTATTGCTGCTGCAACTATTGAAGCTGACAATATGCATACTTCAAGATAAAATTCAAACATTTCAAGTGTTTTAGGGGTTTTTGATCAGCTCATCTTAATATGACAAGTTTTGATTTTCTTTGATGCATACTTAATGACTACTTGGGTATATATATGGGTTTTTTTTTCATGGTAGAAATAAATTGAACCACCCTGTGGGGCCACAACAAAAAAAATAGAGAAAAAAAGAAAATAAGAGAATAGAAAATGAAAATACTTAATTTTTGTTTGAATGTAAATTTGTCCTTTATAAATCTATAGTCTAGGTGTGTTTCTTTTCATTTTTATTCTCCATCAAAACTTATTTGGGATTATTACTTCGCAAAACTGCTATCTATAAATAAATAAACTATATTATATTATATCTAAGATATTGGGATTTCGCATTCGTCTTGTTCTTCATTTAGGCGACCTAATCACCTCAGATTATTAAAATTAGTTTGCGTCAATGAAGATTTTTTAATCTTCTTTGTTTTAATTGATCCAATCATTATACAAAATTAATATTTAAATCTATTGAAATTAGATCAAAATTTTGAAGGATAAGAGAAAAGAAATGAATAATTCTATTTAAAGTTGTCTAATCACGCCAAATTATGTTCTAATAAAATAGACAAAGCAATGATGCAAATATATTCGATCAAAAAATCAAAAGTTGAATCCATCGTGGATCTTACATCAAGTTGTAATTGATCAATAGTTCTTGAAATGATAATTAAGAACCTGCTTAAATATTTGAATGAAAGTGGGGTGCTTTCTTTGAACCTAGGACAATGACTTCCCCAATCATCAGGGTGAAAGTGCAATATTATTGATTTATTCTTCACCGACTATGACTTTACTTACTACTGCCAATATCATCAAACCTAGAAATATTATTCTAGAATATCCTTTTGAGTTAACTCTGAATAACTTTATCCAACTTAAACAAATAGTCCAAGCTTCTTTATTTCTAACTTTCACTTTTAAGTCTCCACAATTAATTCCTTATTTTCTCGATAAGTGACCTATTTAACCTAAAATATAACTATGCAATCTCTCCCAAATATAGCAAGATATGAGACACGGCTAGTTGAGAGTTCTTCAATCAATCATTAAAAACATATAATTGAACACATGATATCTAGAAAAGTGACTTTAACATAGAAAATAGTAGCAGTTAAACAAATAATAATTTCCATCAAAATTCTAGACTAAAAGTCATATACTTATTATAATTAAACATAAATATATATAAATGGTGGTCAAAACATTAACCATAACAACTAACGTATATGCTAACAACTAACATATGCGCTGAGGCTATAGCAAACTCAGAGATATAGGGGAAATGGGGCGAACAAAATCACTCATGTTCTAAGAGAAGGAAACAAACTTGTTGATTTTTTCACTAACTTGGATTTTGATTTACAGGTATGATATCTGTTAATAACTATCAGGAGGCCCCTATTGAGTCTAAATGAATTATTAATCCAGACAAAACTCAAATGCCCAATCTCAGGTTCAATGTAATCAGAAGTTTTGAATTAAATTGAGACAGGCAAAAACAAGGAAAGGAACGTCAAGGAATAAAAGTTTTAATTGTTCTTAACAATTATCAGTTTTTCAAGATGGTATTTCATCAGTACTTTGAGGTTACTATCTCAATAATCTATTATTTACGTATTTTTATTTCTCTTTTCAAATAGTGATATTAAGCTTACCGGAGCTTCAATCTACTAAAAGGGAAAGCATAATTGTAAAAGTAACGAGAGATAAAGAATCACTATTTTTAGAACTTGGTAACTAAGCTAATGCTATACCTATAAGATGGAACTTACCTTAGGATTGAGACCATTTGTCCTTGAATTTAAGTATCACGATGACTCGTAAGAGTTTGAGGTTGCCTAAAGTGGGATTATTCAAGAACATGTTGAAAGTGAACTGAAGTAAGTATAACAAGGAATGTGGATATAAAATAATAGACTAGTGGTAGATTCTAAATGTTACAACTCACCTTAGATTCATTGTCTTTTTTAGAATGAAGCTTCTCTTAGAAGATCGAAAAACTTTGGGTCTATGTGAAGTGTCACGACTAAATTATGGGATCTTATGGATACCTACCTAACTCTACCCTATCTCTAAAACTATAAGCATTAGTAAATATATTTAAACCAAAATAATTTACAATAACAAATGTCCAATTCAACTAAACAACTTTTAGAACCTAGTCTAAACATGTATAAAATCTCTAAATACAAGAATGACAAATCATAAAACAACCTCTATGTAAGAGTAAAATAATAGAAGCTGTTGAATAATAGTCATTGCTGCGCTACAAAACTTTAATTGAACTGTAATTAAATCTATACCCCTCAAAAGATATATAGTAAGTGTAGTACCGGTGCAAAATTAAACATACTTATTAGTAGATATCATCGGTCGACCAGGGTTAGAAATATATAACAACAAATAGCAGTCAATAAGAGATCATGGAAATATTCACTTAACTAACTTCAATTTCAATTCCCAACATTTCCTCTTTCCTTTAATTTTAAAATTATTGATTTAACCTCAAAGCATGACTAAAATATACAAATCCATGGAATCACAAATCAATAGCTCTTCTGCACTGATTATATTTTAAATAAATCTACACTCTTTTCTCATTAATCCTCTCCTGTGACACCCTCGCTCACTATTTTATTACCATTATACATTGATAATGCAATCACCAAGACAAGTAATAAAACATTAACTAATATACAAGAAAAAAATACAATATACTTTAAGTATATATACATATATATATATATATACATACATGCACATACAAAAACCTTCTTTTACTCCTACCTGTAATACATATTAAAAAATACATCAACTTACAAACCACTAGTTATCCATCTTCTTATAAATTTGTCTCACATTACTCGTATTAATTGACTTACATATAGTTATTCAAGTCATCAATCAATCAGGTATAGGATGATATGCAACAATGCAATGGATCAATGTATGTCTAAAACTAGTGTACACATATACTAGGGTCAATAGAGACCCTTAGTCATGACCAGTATGGGACGAGTTTTATCCATATACCGTACTAGAATTGTACCACTTCCAATAGCAAGGCTATCAATGTCTATATCGGTTTGGCACCCAATCCCAACAATCATATTGATAAATAACTCATCTCGGCTTATGATACCCGATCTACTGAATATAAGCAACTTATACTAGTATGGTACCCAACAAATTAGTTATCACAATGTATGAATGTCATTATCAAATATAAACTATGATGAAATATAGTGCACCAGTTATGTAAATACACAATTTTCTAGATATTTAGTTAAAATCAAGTTCATCATTCAAGGTAAACAATAATATCGACAAACACCAAATTATAAGTATTTTGAGGGCTAATTCACACAACTTATAATACACGCCTTATCAAACCATATTTATCAATCACAGTATGTTCAAAGATTAATCCATCATTTATTCAAATAAGTATTATCAAATGCAATCATCAATCACAAAAATACCCAAAGACCAATCAATCAAGTGTCTACACTTTAATTCAACACGCCTAGTTCATTCATCAATCCAACCCACTTTTATTTCTATAGGAATTGGTAAATTTAGCAACTAACTTGTAACCTTCCATTTAAGTCGTCACTAAGTCCAAGTTACTATTCTATTAGCTGATTATTTAACTGCTCAACTTTATTCAACTTACCAATTATAGATTGCGTCATACTTATTTACACATTATTTTGTAAAACTTAGAAAAACTTGACTTTAGGTTCTTAAGTTATGACACCACATCCTCTTATCATGATTAATTCTCCTAACTAGCTTTCACTAAGACTATCCTATATTTAAATTGCAAAATAGCGAATTCACCCACTTTTAAGGTATTAAAGATAAGTTTTATAGATTTTAAGATCACCAAATCTGCTTATCATCCTTTATATTCATATAATTCACATTACAATCCCTCATGTTATCATACAAACCCAGAATGCCGATTGAAAGATCCACACAATAACTTATCAACACCCAATTAGATCTTTATTACAATAATATCATGTTTTATCTATTCAAACTCTATACTCATAGGGCTAGAAATAAAGTCTCCCATCAAAGCTATTGTCATTACACATAACAAACCTAAATCTACTACACGTTAAATAATAAACTACCTCAACTGAAGATCTTGGAACAAGAAAACCACACCACTATTTCTCTTTCCCTTTCTTCTTGGCCCCATTAGTCCAATCATCAAGAAATCAAATACTTACAAGAGTAATTAATCAATTACTCTTTGAATAAATACTTTGTGAATTCAACCCTCTAATTCTATCCTTATTTATAGTCTAAAACATTATCCAAGGGTTAATAAATTATTAATTAGTTCTATCATACTCAATCTGTCTTTATTAATGGTGTTTTAAATCTAAGAGTCATTCAAAGTTTGTGAGACTAGGTTTTTTGGACCTAACATAGTTCACCAAGCTATGAATAAAGTGAAGTTAATTAGGGAAAGACTTAAGACTACCCAAAGTTGCCAAAAATTTTATGCAGATTCGAGGTAAAATGAGTTGGAATTTAAAGTTAGTGATTGGGTATTTTTGAAGGTTATTCCTGTAAAAGAGGTCATGAGGTTTGGGAAGAAAGGGAATCTCATTACCCATTATGTTGGTCCTTATAAGATTTTTAGGATAGTTGGGAAGGTTGCTTTTGAATTAGAGTTGCCTACAAATTTGTGTTCTATTTATCCCGTGTTTCACCTATCGATGTTAAAGAAGTCTGTGGAAGATCTTTCTTTGACTATCCCTTTGGTAGATATTGGTATTTCAGATTCCTTATCTTATAAGGAAGTCCCAATAGAGATTTTGGATAGGCAAGTCTATAGGATGAGGACTAAGGATGTGGCTTCGATAAAAGTCCTTTGGAGAAATCAGAAGGTGAAAGAAGATACTTGGAAAGCCAAAGAGGATATGAAGTCTAAATATCCATTCCTATTCACTACATTGGATGAAAATACTTGAGCTATGATTTTCGTTCTCTTTCTTATGGCCTTTTGAATTTGGCATTTAGGTATGTGTGCATTCTTTATTATTATCATGCTTATGGGTGCCTTGACACCTCATTCAGGGATAAATGATCCTTAAGTTGGAGGGGAGGGGTGGGTTAATATAATAACCCAGGTTTTTGACCCTAGAAACTTTTGGGTTTAGTCATAATTTTCTCGAGTAAGGCTCAGGTGATGAGTCGTAGGCACTCTTTACAAGTCGTATAGAGCCAGTCATAGCTTAAATATTGAGGTGGTCCAATGTTTCTATCTTGGGTATGATTGGTCCTTATGAGTCATAGGGTAAGGTCACGATTTGTAGAAAGGGACTCATGACCATTACAGTAAGAGGTCAGGGTTTGGGGTTCCAAGCTACAAGTCTTGATGACAAATCCTAACCTATGACCATAAGTTATTACAAGACCCACAGTGAGTAGGAGTTATGTTTTCTGCACGATTGCATTAAGGGTATTTTGGTATTTTTCTTCCAACCCATTACTTTCCATGACTTAAAACCCTTCCCTTAGCCCTATTTTAACCAATTAACACAACATAAACACTATTTTCTCTCTTAAATTCCTCAATTTAGAGCACAACTAGGGTTTTTAAGGATTAAGAACCTAGGGTTTAAATTGTAGCTTTTCTTCCAAATTTTTTTGTGTTTCAGGGATGAATCTCTTTTGAAATACCCTGGGTTTTGATCCTTAGAAAATTTCCTGAGTTTTGAACTTTCTGGATATTATATGACTAGAGGTACTAGTAGTATGTTGTGGTATGGTTTAGGGGTCATCACTCATATGATGATCACTGTGGTTTGGTTGGCTACTTTTCAAGCTATGATTTCTCTATAAGGGTCGTATAATGGGGTGTAAGTTATATGATACAACTCGTATGATGTCCTATGTCTTAATCTAGGTTATTCTATTCTGCCTTAGGTACGGTTTATGGGTACCAATCATATGAATGGGTATGAGTGAGACATAGGAGTTATAGGTTGGTTAGTATAGGGTGTTGAGATTTTTCTTAGGGTACAAGTGATGGGTACAACTCGTACCATAGGGTTGGATGGGAAGGGGTGGTCGTACCCTTCTGCAAGAATTTACATAGTATAAGTTGGGGGTAATTTAGATATTTCCCCTCTTAGTTTCTTAAGTCCCCATCTCTTATATCACTCTTGGGACATCACTTACCCTAATATTCTAATCTAAATACTTAGAAACTCTCTCAGTATTTCTCAAGGCTCTTGGGTTATGCAAAAGCTCAGGTTTCCTTCAAGATGGTCAATTGATGCCTATAGGGTGATTTTTCTCATTTTTTCTCAATCTAAGGCATGTTACTCCTCCGTGATTGTTAGGTCCAACTAAAGACATATTTTATGAATTGTTTTCATGGCATGATTGTTGTATGGGTTTGGGTTTTCAAATATATTTTAGTTTTTTTATTATAATGGTTGGTTATAGTTTTCCCATGTCTTTTACTTATGGTTGGCATATTATAATAATTCTTTGAATACTTGGTTGCATGGGAATGGTTAATTGGTACTTGTTTTTGGCTTTGGAAACACTATGCCCCAAAGAATGCCTTTACTATATGGTTGGAATTTTAATGGATCTATTGTATACTACAACTTGTTAATGAAAGCCTAAATGGTATAGATGGTCTAAATGGTTTGGAATGGTAAAATGGTAAGGTCTTAGTTGTAATTGTTGGTTTAATTGAAAGCCTTGTGGGGTACAAGGAAATTCCCCAAACAAACTAAGTAATGAACATACTTGTGGGGTACATGGAAATCCTCTAAGCTAACTTAAAAATGTAATTTATGGGTGGATGGGAATCCCTTCTTCTCTAAAAGGTTGTCTAAGAACATTGCTTACAATCTATAGTCAGTATGATGATACCACTACTTATAGCCTTATTTAATAATAAATGGAATAGGGTTCTTGGTTTTGTGTAATGATTTTAATTGGAAAATAATGGTAGGGTGTGATAGATAGCTATGAAGAGGTGAGTCCAAAGGACAAACACTCAAAAATCATATTTTCCGACATGAGGATTGGTCATGATGACCATATGGGGTACATGGGAATCCCTAAAGTTACACTTGTATATATGTATTATGGAGAGTAAAGTGTACTTGGGAATTCCCTACTCCTATGGTATCTCTAGTTCATGAAGCTACATGCATCAGGGCTCATTCAGGGGGTTACACTATACCCATATAGCCCATGGTTGTTCTAGGATGGTCAGCTACACATACCTAGGTTAATGGTTTTAAATGCATAATAAACCCGATTTCCTTTCCTGGCATAAATTATATATATGTATAGATGTGAATGCATATGATTGTTTACTTGGTTTTAAAAGTTTCTATTATTTTATCCTTATCTTTAATACTTACTAATATTCACCCACTAACCCATCTTCAGGCGGTTATATCCCCACGCGATGCAGGGATCTACCACTCTACTCCTTCTATTTAGTGATCAAATTTGAGATTAGCTATTAAATTGAAGTGGTAAGCTTCCATACTTAGGAAGTCTTCATTTTATATCATGGATGTCCTTACATACTTTTGTTATTTCATGGATATTGGCATTGGCTGTGGTTGGGGGAATGTCCCAAAAAGATATTATTTTTCTTTTGATTAGATGCTTTATGGAACTACTATAGGTTAGAATGGGTGTTATCGGTAGTGGTGTCAGCCTTAGTATTGGCATTGGTTTGGGGCTGATACTGTTTGACTGAATTTATGATTGTTCTATTCTTTTATGTTATGTTATAGATATAAACTTAGTTATTGTATCGGTTTGGTTATGGTTGTTGGTTGGCATGGGATGGTTAAACTTTCTTGGGTTGGTCATGGTCATGGACCTATCCTAGATTCTAGATTAGTACAAATATGCTATCTTGTTATATGTTTGGAATTAATTTGACTCAGGGTATATGTTGGATGGTTGGGTTGGGTAACGAGTGTGGTCTATGGTCCTAGTTAGACTTGAGATTACCATTATGACAAGACACTGGTTTAGGTCATGTGAAGTTTATATTATAGCTTTAGGTTCGTCGTCAATTGGGGCATCCACAAATCCATGTTGAGTAGAGTTTCTTTAAGGGTATGTATCATGCCACTCTCATAAGGGAGAAGCTATAAGTTATTTTGGAATATTTCTCTTTCTTGTGCTTTATTTAAAGATATAGGGTCTAAGGTCCAGAAATCCTTTGTAGTACTTATTTGTTTGCTTTTTAGATCATACCTTGATGATCTAAAGCTCATGAAAACTCTTTTGTCCTAACAGGGTACAATGTTGATGGAACACATTGTGCTCAGGGTATCCATACTCATTCTAGGGGTTTAGTCCCTGATTATTCTGGACTTCTACCAATTTCTTCTAGTCCTTCTCAAGATGATGTGATTAATGCAAAGTTTCATCAATCAATCCATATGATTGCTTAGTTGGTGTCTTCTCAGACTGAGTGTCCTGCATCTGCTATTCCATCCTTTGAGGCTACAAGGGTTGACCTATTTATAAATATGAGTCCTCCAATATTTATTGGTGGTAAGGTGGAGAAGGATTCTCAGAGATTTCAGGATGAGATGGAAAAGATTTTTAGGATTATACATGCCACGAATGGTATAAGAAATGAGATAAGGCAAGGGGTGATGTTGAGGAATAATCTTTGCAGGAGACTTTCTCCAATGCATTTCTAGCCCATTTCTTTCCTTAGGATTTAAGAAAAGCAAACATGGAAGAATTTGTTAATCTAAAATAGGGAAAGATGATCATTAAGGAATATGCCTTGAAGTTTTACAAATTGTCCTAGTATGCTTCAAAAATAGTAACTGATCCTATCTTGTGAGTTGATCCTTAAAAGTAATACTACCTTGTTGATCAAGGACATGAATATTGCTAGATTGGTTGTTCATATGAAACAGATGGAGGAAGAAAAGAAAAAATAGGCTGAGATGGGGGAAAAAAGGGTAAGAAATATAGGTTCTCTAACCAAAGTGGTGGGGATGGTGGTAAGTGGTCAAAGAAAAAATGGGGGAGCTCTAGTTCTTTCTCCACAGCTAGTGCTCCTTACCCAAATTGATTAGGTGACAGACACCAATAGGTGGTGACAATTTCAGGGCACAAAGTGACTAATCTCAGGCAAGTAAGACACTATCGGCTTCATCATGTCCTCCTTGTAGGTTCTATTGTTGGTTGTATCGAGGTTTCTATGATGTGGGGAGGGATAGGTGCTTTAAATATGGTTAGCCATGCCATATGCTCAGAAACTACCTAATTTGTAATGTTTCTTCAAAAAAAAAACAAGGTTTCGATTGGTTATTCATCTACTCTTGCACTAAAAGGTGCTACTTCTACATCTGTTTCTACTTCTGGCACCGGTACTAGCCAGAATAAGTTATATGTACTCACTACTCGATAAAAGTCCAAGGCATCGCCTGATATAATGGCTAGTACATTGTAAATCTTTTCTCGTAACATATATTGTTTCCTTAATTCGGGGTCCACTCTCTCTTATGTGACCTCATTTGTGGCTATATATTTTGGTTTTGATCCTGAGGTTATTTTCAATCCTTTTTTCTATTTCTACCCTGGTAGGAGACTTTGTGATTTCTAAGAGAGTGTATAGGGAGTATGTGGTATCTGTTTGTAGTAAGGAGACTTTGGTGTATTTTTATGAATTAGATATGATGGATTTTTATGTTATTTCAGGTATGGATTGGTCACACTCATGCTACATGTTCTTAGAATATCGGACCCGTAAGGTTGTCTTTAAGTTTCCTGGTGAATTGGTTATTGAATGGGGGAGTGTTTCCTTAGCTCCTAAGGGAAAGGTTATATCATATCTTAGAGATCAGAGGCTGATCTCCAAGGGGTGTCTCTATCATTTAGTCTAGGTTAAATATTCTAAATTAGAATGTCCTTATTCGTATTCAATTTTGGTGGTGAATGAATTTTCCAAGGTCTTCCTTGATGAACTCCCTGGTGTTCCTTCTTATAGGAAAATTGACTTTGGTATTGAGTTAGTTCTGGACACTCGTCCAATTTTTATTCCCTCTTATAGGATGGTGAGTTGAAGGAGCTTAAGAAGTAACTTAAGGATATTTTGGATAAAGGTTTCATCCATACTAGTGTGTCCCCATGAGGTGCACTGGTGTTATTCGTGCGTAAAAAGGATAGTTCCATTCGGATGTGCATTGACTATAGACAGTTGAATAAGGTGATGGTCAAGAAAAAGTATCCTCTTCCAAGGATAGATCACTTGTTTGATCAGTTACAAGGTACCAAATTCTTTTCTAAGATAGATCTTCGATTTGGGTATCATCAACTTAAGATTGGGGAGGTGGATATCCGTAAGACTGCCTTTCTTATTGGTATAGAAACTTTGAGTTCTTAGTTATATCATTTGGGTTGACCAATGCTCTAGCAGCATTTATGGATTTTATAAATAAGGTTTTCTATCATTTTCTGGATCTATTTTTCACTTGTTCATAGATGACATCTTGGTGTATTTTAAGAGTGAGGTGGATTATGCTAATTATCTCTACATTGTGTTGCAAACCTTGAGAGAGCACCAGTTGTATGACAAGTTTTTGAAATGTGAATTTTGGTTGAGCACTGTCACTTTTCTGGGTCATATTATTTCTAGTGAGGGGATCATGATGGATCTACAGAAGTTTATGGTTGATAGAAAATGGACTAGACCCACGACTCAATCTGATATTCAGAGCTTTATGTGTTTTGATGGGTATTATAGGAGGTTTATCGAAAGTTTCTCAACTATAGCTACCCCATTGACTAGGTTGACTCAGAAAAAAGTAAAATTTCTATGGTCCAATAACTGTGAGGGAAGCTTTGAGAAGTTGAAGGATAAGGTAACTTCGACTCTGATTTTGACTTTGACTAAAGGAAATAAGGGGTTTGTGGTTTATTGTGATGTATCACGGGTGGGACTTTGTTGTGTTTTGATGTAGCATGGCAAGGTGATAGACTATGCTTCCAAGCAGTTGAAGGTGCATGAGAGAAACTATCCTAATCATAATCTAGATTTGTTAGCCGTGGTGTTTGCATTGAAGATTTGACAACACTATTTGTATGTAGTGCATATGGATATCTTCTCGGATTATAAGAGTCAGCAGTATGTGTTTATGCAGAAGGAGCTTAACCTCAGGAAGATAAGATGGCTTGATCTTCTCAAGGACTATGAAATAAGTCTTCCTACCACC
The DNA here is from genome assembly GCF_002878395.1 of Capsicum annuum. Taxonomy (NCBI): domain Eukaryota; kingdom Viridiplantae; phylum Streptophyta; class Magnoliopsida; order Solanales; family Solanaceae; genus Capsicum; species Capsicum annuum. The sequence continues at coordinate 153,932,860 of NC_061117.1, forward strand.
TAGGTTGCTGATGCTCTTGGTAAGTTTTCCATAGGGAGTTTGGCTTATGTGGAAAAGAAGCAACTGGAGTTGGTGAAGGATATTCACCACTTGGCTAACCTTAGAATTCGTATTCTAGACTTTGAGGATGGTAGTGTGATAGTACAGAAAGGGGTGCGATCATCTCTTAGTGCAGAGATTAAGAATAAGCAAATGCTAGATCTTGTATTAATGAAAATGAAGGATAATATAGGTGGGAAAAAGGTGATGGCATTTGAGATTAGTGGTGATGGTATCTTAAGGTATCAAGGGAGGCTATGTGTTCCCGACATCGATGGTTTGCAGAAAAGGATATTGGCTTAGGCACATGAATCGTGCTATGTTGTTCATCCCAGTTTGATAAAAATGTATCATGATCTTAAGGAGATGTATTGGTGGAATTGTATGAAGAGGGATGTGGCTAACTTTGTAGCCAAGTGTACGGTGTGCCAACAAGTAAAAGTTGAGCGCATAAGGCACGAAGGGTTGTATCAAGAGATTAAATTATCAGAATGGAAGTAAAGATGTGGTCAACATGGATTTCATTATCAGTCTTCCTTGATCTCAGAATCAATTTGATTTAATTTGGGTCATCGTGGATAGGATGACAAAGTCAACTCACTTTTTTCTAGTAAGGACTAACTTTTTGGCGAAGGATTAGGCGAGATTGTATCTTCATGAGATTGTGAAGCTATATGGGGTACCTATTTCTGTCATCTCTAATCATTGTACATAGTTTTCATCTCACTTTTGGCAGTTGCTTAAGAAGGGTTTGTGGACTAAGGTTAGTCTGAGTACTGCTATTCATCCGTAGATGGATGGGCAAGTAGAGAGGACTATTCAGGTGTTGAAGGATATCCTTCGTACGTCTGTGATTGATTATGGTTGTAATTGGGTTGAGAATCTACTTTTTGTAGAGGCAGATATGTTTGGTCCAGGCATGGTTTATCAGGCTATGGAGAAGGTGAAGGTGATTCAGGATAGGCTTGTGGCTGCCCAGAGTTGCCAAAATTCCTATGCAGATGTAAGATATAGGGACTTGGAATTTGAGGTTGGGGATAGGGTATTCCTAAAGGTGTCTACTATGAAGGGAGTAATGCAGTTCGTTAAGAAGGGGAGGCTCAGTCACAGGTATGTTTGTCCTTATATGATTTTGAGAAGGATGGATAATATTGCATATAAATTAGAGTTTCCTTCTAGTTTGAGCTCCATTCATCCGATATTTCATATCTCAATGTTGAGGAAGTTTGTAGGCGATCCTTCATTAGTTGTTCATTTGGAAAGTTTAGGTATCTCGTATTCTCTATCTTATGAAGTAATCCTGATGGAGATCTTGGATTATCAAGTTCATTGGTTGCAGACCAAGGATGTGGCCTCGCTTACGGTTCTATGAAGGAACCATAACGTAGAAGAGGCTACTTAGGAAGTAGAATAAGACATGAAGTCCTAGTTTCCATACATGTTTTCCAATCCAGATATTCATTCTTAAGGTATGTGTTCTTTATAACAGTCTTATTTCTTAGTTTTGGTTAAATAAAAGATTGGTTTCTTTGCATATTTGCAAAAGGTAAGATTAGAGACATCTAGGGGTGTAAATCATGCTTGTACTACCTTGTCCTTTATTTGGTGATGAATGATCCTAGTGGGAGAGAATTAAAACACCCTGGGTTTTGATCCTTAGAAAATTTCCTGAGTTTTGAACTCTCTAGACATCATACCACTAGGGGTACTAGTTGTATGTTGGGGTAAAACTTAGGGGGCATCACCCATATGATGATCAATGTGGTTGGGTTAGCTACTGTCCATGGTATGATTTCTCTAGAAGGGCTATATGATGGGGTGTTAGTCATATGATGCAACTCATTTGATGTCGTATGTCTTAACCTAGGTGATTCTATTCTTCCTAGGGTATGATTTATGGGTACTAATCATATGATTGGGTACGAATGGGACTTAAGAGTTGTAGGTTGATCAGTGTAAGGGTTTAGATTCTTCTTGGGGTACGAGTGGTGGGTATCACTCATACCCTAGGGTATGAATGGGTGGGGGTGGTCGTACCCTCTTGCGAGAATTTTATGCAGTTTAAGTTTGGGGTAATCTAGGCATTTCCCCTCTTAACTTCTTAAGGCCCTACGAGTTATGTCACACTTGGGACATCATTTACCCTAATATTCTAATCTTAGGCACTTAGAAACTTTCTCAAAATCTCTTAAGGCTCTCGGGTTAAGAAAAAGCTAGGCTTTCCTTCAAGGTTGTCAATTGAGGCTCATAGGGGTGATTTCTACTCATCTTCTCAATCTAAGGCACGTTACTCCTCCCTCATTGTTAGTTCCAACTAAAGTCATGTTTTATGAAGTGTTTTCATGACATGATTGTTGTATGGTGTTGGGTTTTTAAATATATGTTAGGAGTGTTGGTTATAATGGTTGGTTATGGTTTTTCCATGTCTTTTACTTATGCTTTGGATATTATAATGATGGTTTGAACAGTTGGTTACATGGGAATGGTTAATGGTACTTGGTTTTGGCTTTAAATACTATGCCTCCAACATGTTTGATAAAATGCCTATGAGAAAGCTTTTACTAAATGGTTGTACTTTTAATGGAACTATTGGATGGTTCAACTTGGTAATGGAACCTTAAATAGTATAAATGGTCTAAATAATTTGGAATAGTTAAATGGTAATGTCTTAGTAGTCATGGTCGGTTTAATTGAAAGCCATGTGGGGTACAAGTGAATCCCTTAATCAAACAAAGTAACAAATATACTTGTGGGGTACATGGGAATCCCCCAAGCTAACTTAATAATGTAATCTATGGGTACATAAAAATTCCTTCTTCTCTAAAATGTTGGCTAAGGAGATTGCTTATAAGCTATAGTCGGTATGATGATACCACTACTTATAGCCTTGGTTAATAATAAATGGAATGGTTGTCATTGTGTTATGGTAATGATTTTAATTGGGCAATAATGGCGGGGTGTGATAGCTAACCATAAAGGTGTGAGTCCAATGGACGGACACTGGAAACTCATATTTGTCGACATGAGGATTGTCTTAACCTAGCTGATTCTATTCTTCCTAGGGTACAATTTATGGGTACCAATCATATGATTGGGTACGAGTGGGATTTAGCAGTCGTAGGTTCGTCTGTGTAGGGGGTTGAGATTCTTTTAAGGGTACGAGTGGTAGGTACCACTTGTACCCTAGGGTACAAATGGATGGGGGTGATCATACCCTCATGTGGGAATTTTGCTAGTTAGAAACTCAGATGAATTGAAAACTCTGTATATGTGTTGGATGGTTGGGTTAGGTATTGGGGGTGGTCTCAGGTCCTGGTTGGACTTGATATGCCCATTACGACAAGGCCCTGGTTCGGGTTGTGTCATCTTTCCTAACTTGGTTTTTTTATATAAAGACACGTGTTTAATCATTGTGTGATTTTAAATTGTGGGTTTTGAATGATAGGCTGAGAAGTTTGAATGATTGTTACTTGGCTGGTTTTCCATGGGTTTAGAATTATTATTCATGCTTTAAATTGTGGTTTTTGAACTAATTGGATGCACGGGCATGGTGGATGGGATAGGGGTCCTGGATTCTCTTAAATATGTGGATTTCGGTATTGGAAATGGTATTAACCTCAACCCACAATATGAAATTGGTTTTAAACATGGATATATGCATAATTTAACTTGCGTTTTTAACCTTTCATTGCATAAAGGGTTGATGGAATATAAAAACGATTTTGAAAGGCCTTGGTGGCCATTGATTGATTATAAATTGGAATTTAGGAGCCAAAATTCATTCAATGGTTTTAGAATGGCATAAAGGAATTGGCTTGCAAGCTTAATTGGTATGGAAATACTATTTGGTAAATGCCTTAATGGATGAATCCTTTGTCAATGGATGGGTTTATGTGAAACTATTTTAATTGGGATTAAATGGGGTTATGTAGCTCGCCTTGGAAGGTGAGAGTTCTGGGGGGAACGATACTAGAAACCACATTTTCCTGTGAGGGGTATTTATGACAATGTGCATAGTTCAGACTTTATTGGAATGGCTGGGGTCGTGGGTTCCCTGACCCTTCCTCATATTTCTCTAGTTTTTGCAATGAACATGCATTGAGGACCTTTCTACAAGGGGAGACAAACCCATATAACATGTGGGTGTCCTTAGGATGGTTAGAGCTACACAGTCTAGGTTACTAGTTTTAAATCTAGGTTAACGGTTTTAAATATCATGTGTAAACCCTATGCCCTATCTAAAAATCTCTTATATATGTATATGAATGTATGTGAACATGTACATTGAGATTCGTTTTGTTTTTTAAAATGGCATTATTTTATCCTTTCATTGAGTTACATGCTAGCACTCACCCTGCTACCCCCTCTCCCTCCCGAATGCTATACCGTTTGATGATATAGGGTCCTAGGGTTTTTTCATTAACTTATGCACAGTTAGGTGATTCTGCTTTGTTGGTTGGTCTGTGTTGAAGTAGTGAGCGTCCATATTTCGAAAGGCTAGACATTTCACTGCTTTCTTTATGAGTATAGAAATCCCATAAGTTTTTTTTATATATTTTGGATTTCCTTTTTGGCCATCGTCGGGGGCATGTCCCGACCTAACTTGGTATTTTGATTTAGAGGCTTTGTGGACAAAGTGCATGAATGGTTGATGTTTTGGACTTCTAGTGTCCCTTTTGACTATCTTATCTATCTTTCTTATTGGTTTGGTTATCTTCCACTACTATTCATATTTTGTTCAGGTTGGCTAGGCTAAGGGAGTGGTCTTCGTTCCTTGGTTGACTTGAGATACCCATTATGACTAGGCCTTGGATTGGGTCGTGATAAACTATCTCTTAGGACATAACACCGAGCCTCAAATGTTCAACCTTAACTTGCTGACATACCATACACTTAGAAACAAAATTAGCCACATCCCTCTTCATATTGTTCCACTAATAAATATCTTTTAAATCATAACATATCGCTGTCAAACCTGGATGAATCATATAACTCAACTCATGAGGCTCATTCAAAATCCTATCCCACAGTCCATCAATATCAGGAATGCACAACATGCCTTGATGCCTAAAGATACCATCACCACCAATCTCAAAGGGCATAACCTTTTGCTGGCCCATAGCATTCTTAATCTACATAAGGATGGGATCTAAAGCCTGATTCTCCTTCACCTCAGTGCCAAGAGATGATTTCACCACTTCCTGAATAATAACTCCTCCATCCCCAGAGTCTAAGAGGCGAACTCCCAAGTTAGCTAACTAGTGAATATCCTTCACCAATCCTTGTTTCTCCTCATCCACATGAGATAAGCTCCCCATGGATAACCTTCTAAGAGCATCAACAACGATATTTAGTTTAATTAGATGGTAGTGAAATATTATGTCATAATCTTTACGTAATTTGAGCCACCAGCTCTAGCTGAGATTTAAATCATTCTGAGTAAACACATATGCAAGTTCTTATAGAATTTTCCCATACCAAAACCAATTATCCAAATTGACTCTGAAGTTTTCATTTTTTCTGTCAGAGGTATACGATTTATTTCTCACCTTTGGTATTTGTTTTAGAAAGGTTTGGGGACTAAGGTGAACCTTAGCGTCACTTTCCACCCTCAAATGGATGGTCAAACAGAGTAGACTATTTAGACTTTGGAAGCTATGATAAGGGCTTGTGTGATTGATTTTAGAGGTAGTTGGGTTTATCACTTTCCTCTTATTAAGTTCGTGCATAATAATATTTGTCATTTGAGTATTCAAATGGCTCAATTTGAGGCTACAGATGGTTGGAGGTGTAGGTCTCCTATTGGGTGGTTTGAAGTTGGAGATACTACATTGTTTGGAGCTTACTTGGTTCACCAAGCTATGGAGAAAGTTAAAGTTAATAGGGAAAAACTTAAGACTTCCCAAAGTCGCCAAAAGTATTATGAAGATGTGACGTGAAGGGATTTGAAATTTGAAGCTAGTGATTGGGTATTTTTGAAGGTTTCTGCTATGAAAGGGGTCATGAGGTTCGGGAAGAAGGAGAAGCTCATTCTCTATTTTGTTGGTCCTTATCAAATTTTAAGGAGGTTTAGGAAGGTTACTTATGAATTAGAATTGCTGGTGAATTTGGGTTTTATTCATCCCGTGTTTTATGTATTGATGTTGAAGAAATATGTGGGTGATCTTTCTTTGATTGTCCCTTTGCAAGATGTTTGTATTTTGGATTCATTGTCTTATGAGGAAGTCCCAATAGAGATTTTGGATTGGCAAGTAAGTTGGTTGAGGACTAAGGATGTGGCTTCGGTAAAAGTCCTTTGGAGAAATCCAAAGGTGGAAGAAGATACTTGGGAAGCCAAAGAGGATATGAAGTCCAAATATTCATTCCTATTCTCCGCGTTAGATGAAAATGCTTAAGGTATGATTTTCGTTCTCTCTCTTGTTTTTAATTTGTTGTTTGGGTATGTGTGCATTCTTTATTGTTATCATACTTATGGTAGCCTTGACTCCTCATTCGGGATGAATGATCCTGTGTGTGTGTGGGGGGGGGGGGGAGTAGTAATGTAATACCCAAGGTTGAAACTCTGTAAAGGGTTTAGTCGTTATTGTACGGAGTACGAATAAGGTGATGAGTCATAGGCACTTTTTACAAGTCGTATAGAACCAGTCATTGCTTAAATAGTGAGGTGGTCCAGAGTTTCTATGTTAGTCACAACTTGGTCTTCATGAGTCATAGGGAGGGAGTCATGACCATAACAGTGAGAGGTTAGGTTATGGGGTTCCAGGCTATGAGTCTTTGTGATGACTTCTGACTAGTGAGCACGAGTCTTTACGAGACCTGTAGCGACTGGGAGTCGTTTCCTACTCGATTTCATTAAGGGCATTATAGTCTTTATTTCTATCCCCTTACTTTCCACGACTTAAAACTCTTTCCTTATCCTTATTTCCACCAATTAACACAAAATAAATACTCTTGGCTCTCTCAAATTCCCCAATCAAGAGAAAAGCTAGGTTTTTAAGGATTAAGAACCTAGGTTCAAATTGTGGTTTCTTTTCCAAATTCATTGGTGTTTTAGGCATATATCTCTTCCCTAAATTTGTTTTTCATAATTTCACCTATTTAATAATTGTTTTGAGATTTTAAATTATGGGTTTTTAATAATGGGTTAAGTGTTTTGAATTATTGTTACTTGGTTGGTTTTCCCATGGTTTTGGGATTTTTATTCATGCTTTAACTTATGGTTTCTAAACTAATTATATGCATGGGCATGGTATGGGATGAGGGTCGTGGATTCCCCTAAACTTACGAATTTTGGTATTGGAATTGTTATTAATCTCAACCCATCTTATGAAATTTTCTTTCAAATCTGGATATATGTATAATTTAACTTGTTTTTTTGGAACCTTGCATTGAATAAATGGTTAATGGAATATAAAAATGGTTTTCAAAAGCCTTGGTGGCCGTGGATTGATTTTAAATTGGAACTTGGGAGTCTAAATTGGTTCAATGGTTTTGCAATGGCATAATGGAATTGTCCTGGAAGCTTAATTAGTATGACGATACCATTCAATAAATTCCTTAATGGATGACTCCTTTGTTAATGGATCGGTTTATCTGCAAATATTTTAATTGGGCTTAAAGAGGGTGTGTAGCTATGGAAGGTGGAGGTCCTGGAGAGACTGATACTAGAAACTATATTTTCTGGTGTGGGGGTCATTATGACCATGTGCATAGTTCACACACTATATATATATATTTTGGAATGGCTGGGGTCGTGGATTCCTTGGCCATTCCTTGGATTTCTCCGATTCGTGCGGCTAATCACACTAGGGACCTTTCAATAGGGGGAGTTGAATCCATGTAGCCTGTGGATGCCCTTAGGGTGGTTAGAGCTACAGAGTCCATGTTAATGATCTAAAATCTCATATTTAAACTTTGTATCCTATCTTGACATCTTATATATATATATATATATTTATATATATATATATATATATATATATATGCATGTATGTGAACATGTACATCGAGATTGATTTTGTTTTTGAAAATGGCATTATTTTATCCCTAACCAGAGTTATATGTTAGGGTCCTAGGGGTTTTTCCATTACCTTGTATGGAGTTAGGTGATTCAAGTTCGTCAGTTAATATATGTTGAAGTGATGAGCTTCCATTTTTTGGAAGGCTGGACATTTCACTACTTTTTATGAGTATCGAAATCCCTATTGGTCTATTATATATTTTTTCTTCACTTTTTGGCCATGGTCGGGGGCATATCCCGACCTAACTTGGTATTTTGTTTTAGAGGACTGGACAAAGTATGGGGATAGTTGATTTTTGGAATTCTGGTGTCCCTTTTGACTATCATATCTATATTGCTTATTAGATTGGTAATCTTCCACTGTTATTTATATTGTGTTCATATTTTCTAGGCTAGGAGGGGGGGTCTCTAGTCCTCGATAGACTCAAGTTACCCGTTATGACGAGGCCGTGGTTCAGGTTGTGACATGGATGGACTTAGCTCAACAAAGAATTTTCATCCTAGACCTTGGACAATCACCTCTCTAGGACTTTGGAATAAAGTTTTTCAGTTAAAACCCCAAACCCATAAAAAATAAGCATATATACTTCTCGAGGGTCTTTGCAATATCCTAAATCTCACTGCAACAACGTATTCCTATTGCCATGGAGTCAACTCTTGGACAAAGTCATTTTTAGTAAAATGGACATAACTTACTCTGAAAAAGGATTAATGAAAGATTAGCTCAGTCGGAAAGATGACTCAAAGATCTTTAATTGGGTGGGTGTTCAAATTCATAACTCTTTATATTCCTGGAGGAATACTCATTTGGAGTTGACCCTACTTTAAACTTAGAATGAAACTCAATCTGTAAGGGCCTTCCAACTAACTTTATACTAGGTGTTTTTTGTTACCTTAGTTCATACCTAATTCACTTCCGCACTACAGAATTGATCCTAACACCTATGAGAAATGAGGTGCATATACCTTTACCACATATATTTTTAGTAACTATGAAATTAATCATTATAATAGATACCAATTTACTAACCATTCATCCCTGAACGGACCTTGAATAAACAAAAGAAAGAGGTCGACATTAGGAGTACAAATTTTTGAGTTTCTTATATTCCACCTTTACTTACCCTCCTTTTATTATTTATCAACTAAACCATATTTTACGATTGATCTCACCTGCTATTATTTATCAACTAAACCCTATTTTATGATTAACCTCTCTACCACAACTTTTCAAGACATAAAGGTGCGGTGCTCAACATATACAGATGAATTAGATCATTTCTCTCATGATTCCAAACTTGGGAAAAATATTTTTATACAAGTTCTTATCAAGAATCAATAAACAAGAGAATATGAACCTTGTGGGTTCTATGGATTATACCATCTAGCCCTTAGCAAGACACCATTCAAGAACAACAGTGGAAGAACCACTCACTTCTAGTTTTATTAGGATGAACCATTTGTGTTTTTGGAATAAACATGGAAAATAGACTCAAAAGTATTTACTACTCGATGATTGCTGTAGCAGTCGTCGTACTGCTGTTGTGGAATTGGTCCACTATGGGGATCCCTACCTAAACTAGAAATATACTACAATCAGCCTATCTTTCACTATAGCAAGCTTGTTTCAGCATCCTTCCCTTCCATTGAAGAGAAACGTAGGAAGAAAGTCTGAGAGACTTCAGCTCTATCCAGCTACACTATACACACCTCAATTTTTGAAATCACCTATTTATCCCAAAGCGGCAACCTCTATGATCAAAATTAGGAATATATTTTCCAATATTAAACTTCTTACAATACCCTATATCAATTGAAAATCCCACAATAATCTCATAACCTCTAGTCATCATACTATAATCCATAATTCAACACTAAACTACACAACGCCGGATTTTCAATAAAAACCGCACTACTCAAAGATCTGCCATTCATATACTATGAAAACTTTTAGTAGGGTACTTACAACTTAACCTATGCTATACAAACAAACATCACAAATACGCCAGTGTGGGTTTTATCATAACATAAATTATCCACCACAACTCATATTCATCTATTCGACCATCAATATACCTCAACCACTCAATGAGCAATATGATTAAAGTATTATCATCTAACAATTAGAGGGATATGAATTTATATAAACACATTTGATAACGCTACTCCCTCAATCAAACCTACAACTAAATATCATCACCAGAATCAGGCTAACTTATTTCACCAACCTTAGCAATTCAATAATACTATATTTAAGTAATACTATTAACTAATAATTGCTAATGACCCACTAGGTCATTTCCTTAATTTTTACTTAATTTGGTTTTTTTAGCCTTTCCATATTAATTATAGATCATTTATGACTTTTCAAAACTATTGATTTGGTTATTGGGCAGATTGTTCCAGTTTTAGGCTCATTTCCCTATTTTCGAGCCATCGTTGTTAAGGAATTATTCTCATACAAAAATCCTAGTTAACAACTCCCAATGAGAATTCCAACAGTGCCATCAACTTTTAAATATTTATTTTAGGCTAGAGGGACCCTTGGTTTACATCCCAAGTCTTTCAGACTTGTTTTGGGCTATTGGGTGGGTTTTAATTAAAGTGGAACTACAGGTATGGGGACCATATTTAGTTGAAACAATCTTGAATGAATTGATAGAATAGTTTATTTGCATGGATGAGGCTCTAAATAAATCTCGAGCACCCCATCAGAGTCTATTTGGACTTTGCAAAATTTGGTACCTGGCATCAACTAGTGCAACTGCTTAAGTAGGCCTATGGTGGCTTAAGCAGCCTGGAGATTACTTTAGCGATCAACCTTGGACCTCGCCTAGTTCCTTAAGCGGAGGCCTAATTACTTAATCAAAACTCGACCACTTAAGTGAAGACTAAATTTTTATGGAGATCACATAAGCAATCATTTGTTTTCTTGAGCTGTGATTGATTAAGCAATCATTTGGTCGCTTTAGCGGTAATAGTTGGTGTTATATCACCTTTGTTACCATTTCATCTCCCACATTTATTAACATTTTTCCTTAGTTTTAGATATCTTAGCGCATGATAAAGTGTGAGAAATCATCCATTAATTCTAAGGTAAGTTAGCGAAGCACTCCTTGATCATTTCTCATTATTTTACCCATCAAATTCCATCCTTTTCAACATAAATTCTTTAAATTTAGGTCTTAAAATCCTTAGTTTTTAAGGGCTGATTTGGGCTGTGATTCATGCTCTATTTGTGCTCAATATTTGAGCACACATTCCTTGTCCTTCGGTGAACCTCGTGATGGATTAAATTCTGGTTTTCATTTGTGGGCCCCTTTGGACCCATTCTTGACCCAAATTTTAACTCAAATATTTTTATACAAATATGGGTCTCAGTTTACTCTGATTGATATGTAGATCATTATTTATATAGAAAAGCAATATTTCTAGGTTGTGGAGCAATGACAAATGACTCATAAAATAATTCAAGAATTTTTACTTGGAATCGAGGTAGACCTCAATCTACTTTTCTCTATTATATGGTGTTATGTATAGATTGCATACTAGGTAAGGATTATAGGATGTGATTATGACTAGAATATCATAACCTATATATGTATACCTTGAGTTATCCCTATATATACATATATGTATGGTATCATCATATATCCGTCTCTTTCTTGCCTATTATATATGTATTCTTGACCTTGTATACTATTATAGAACTTCTTTCACTCTTTCCTTGTTCATTGACCAATGCTATATAGTATTGCATTTTATGGTGTGTTCATATAAAATCCAGGTTTATTGGTGTGTTGGTAAAAGAGCTAAGTGTCTAGTAGGGTCCTACAGATTGGTAAGGAAACTGTATCATATCTTTAGGAGGCTATAAAACATTTATAGGAAATTCTATTTTGGACTCCTTATCTTATATCTATAATTTTGTGAAGGTCAAGTACATTCTTTGACTCTATTCAATTTCAAATAGATGATATGAGGTTATTGATAGATGTAGACAAGACTTTAACACGTGTTTCTAGCTAGAGAATTTGGCCCAGCCTAGGCTCCGGTAGAGTTTATGACTGCCTCAGCTTTTCATAAATAAGTATTATGGATTCTAAGCCTTTTTATGTATACCTCAATACTAGAGATGATATTCGGTATATCGAGTAGTTCTCAGACTAAAGTTAAGTTTGATTGTGTTCAACAGGGATCCTTATCAATTTCAGAGTATGCGATTGGGTTTCTCGAGTGGTTTAAACATATTCTTATGCTATATTTTTCAAAGCATAAGATGGTGCATAAATTTATTATAGAATTATCTTTGCCACTCTATCTGGTATCAAAGGATTTGATAGCAACAAGGGCTTCTTTAACTCAGGTTGTTGATCATGTGCGGACCATAGATAGACTATGTATTCAGACTTATGGAGCTGACTCTCAGATTTGTTATTATGGTCATAGTGGGCAAAATTCTCATTAGACCTTGTGGTGTATTTGGTATGGACCTTTAGGCCACGACGTCCATTCTAGATTAGTAGATGCAGTTCCTCAAAGTATTCTAAGAGCTTGTTTTGGTTATGGCAAGATTAACATTATTTTTTAGAGTGCCCCAAGCGAGAATTGGTTGTTCAGACAAGGTCAACATATGTTTCTTTCCGACCTAGAGTTCCTAAGGCAGATTATAATTGTGGGAAGGATGGTTATTTTAGTAAGGAATGTTCTCAGTGTCAGTTGATCAACTAGTTGGGGTCAGTTCATATTTCTTGCTAGGTCAATGGTTTAAGGGTTTTTTATCACTATAGAGAGATCGGTCATTGGTTTAGTGTGTGTATTTAATTTAGATTATTAGTCATTCAGCTCATCTAAATCTTTCTCATAGAGATATGGCGCCTTTAGTTAGATGTAGTGAACTTAGAGACTTAGTTGGTTATTCAAACGCTCAGTCTAAGTTTAGACCCGAGCAGATTCATACTCCTTTGGGAATATCGGGCTTATAACTTTTGATTTCTACTATTATTGAGGCTCTCTTAGTTTCGTATCTTCTACTTTTTATTTGAGTTAAATTAGGGTTTCATACCGATCAATGACAATATGCCTTGGTATTCTTATATTGGTTTCTATATGCCTTGGTTAGATTTCATACATATTTTACTACACTCATAGAAGATTTGTTTTGGTAGTGGATGGAGTGGTTCAATATTATATTTTCCTAAGGGTGTAGCATTTGGGTTAAATTCTCTTTACTTTGGCATATTTACCTTTATATGGCCCAAGAGTGGTACATGTTATTGATTTTATTTTTTGGTACCACCTACCCATTATATTGGTGTCACTATTGCTATTATTTGTTATTTTTTTATGTTGATTGATCCGTACCTTATAAACGACTGGACTAGAATTAACTAGTTAGAAATTCCTTTCTCACAATATTTATTTGTTGTACTAGGTAACTGGCTTGATTAGATATTTTTCTCTCTTTTACCAAGGTGAGGTTGGTTGTTTTCCTTTTTTGCTGGCGAGGTTAGATCGCTTGTTGAGTGGTGTCTAAAAGTGAAGGTAGGTTGGCCTTTTATGGTTTTGTTATGGTTCTAGAGTTGGCAATTTGGTTTTGTTGCCTATTTTTGAGTTTGAGGTTCTAAGGCTTAGCTTCTAGTTTTCTTAGATATTAGTATTGGCTATCTTTATCTAAAGCTCGTTTATGAGGTTGACAAATTTGAGACTTCATATTTTGATTTTGCTAGATTATTGTTCAGTAATAGTCTTGATATTTATATTGGAAGGTCTACGACTTGCCTTTTTGGTTGTCGGTTTTGTCTTCTGATGAAATCTTTGATCTTAATATTGTTGTTGAGTTGGATACTACGTTCTCTCCATGATATGTTTTTTGGTCCTATTGAGTTTAGGGTGGTGAAAATGGGTGATATGTGTGTATGAGTATTCATGGTTGTAGATTGAATATTCGATTGGCTAAATTTAGGCTAAGGTTGTATTCTTCAAAGTTGCTCGAGTTTTTGCTACTGTTAGTATTCTCATAACTGGGCTGAGCTTCTACTTGATTTTGCTTGTATTAGTGTAATATTAGTATCTTGTGGTTTGGATTTATGCGCATTATTTATTCTCGGTATGGTTGAAGTCTTGTTGGTTGTTAAGGTTGAGTTGTGTTTTTTTGGAAAATAAAGTAATGCAGTATGTTAAAAAATTGATGCCTATAGAAAAATCCCTTAGAAGAATTGTCTCTCCTTAGTAACCTACATGGGGTGTCATGTGGGCCTAATAATTCGTTCCTTCTACTTTCAGGTTCTTTATATCCATAGACTTTTTCGGATAAATTCCCTTTTATAGTGGATATTGTAATCACCCTCCAGGTTATTTCCTTAATTATTTTGATTATTTGGCATTTCTAGCCTTTCCACAATAGCTATAGGTTATTTATGACTTGTCGGAACTTTCGATTTGGGGCAGTTTGATCACGTATTAGGTTTGTTTTGATATTTTGGATCAACCATTGATAATGAATTGATCTCGAACCAAAATCTTTGTTAACGAACTTGAATGAGAATTTTGATAGCGTCATAATTTCCAGAATATTTATTATAGGCTAGAGGGATGCTTGGTTTATGTCCTAAGGCTTTCAAACTCATTTTGGGATATTAGATGGATTTTTGTTAAAGTGGAACTATGGGTGTGGGTCTCATATTAGTTGAAATGACCTTCGATGAAAGTTTTGATACTTCTGTTGAGTCCATAATGTTGAATTTGGTATGGTAACATAGTTTATTTTCTTGCATAGGGTTTCAAATGAATCTCGAGTACCCCATCAATGTCTATTTGGACTTAGAAAAATCTAGCGCCTGGCATCAGCTGGTACAACCACTTAAGTAAAATTGGTCTCTTAAGAAATGTTCGCTTAAGAAGATAAGGGATAGCTTTAGCAATCAACCTTGGGCCCATCCTAGTCGCTTAAGTAGAGGCCTAATCGTTTAAACTGTGGTCACTTAAGCAGTACTCGACCGCTTAATTAAAGACCAAATTTTTGTTGAGGATCGCTTAAGCTTTTATTTGACTGCATAATCGGTAATCTCTTATACGATTTTTTGTCCTATATTTCTTAACCTTTTTCCTTCATTTTTGAGAGCTTGGAGCATGAGAAAGTGTAGGGAATCATCTATTGAAGCTAAAGTAAGTTAGCCCAACACTCCATGGTCATTTTCCATTGTTTTCCCTACTTCTCTCTATGCGATGGTGTTATGTATAGATTTTATTCTAGATAAGGATTATTGGATGTGATTATGACTAGAATATCATGACTTTTCCTATTAAGGAAAATTGGGTAGAAATGGGACTCGAACCTTAGTTTAAGATACTTTTTATGGCCTTAGAAACCTACCATTTGATTTAGCGATTAAGATGGTATTTCCCCAATTAGATCCTTGTAGTGTCTTTATTCTTGTGATTATCATAAATTTCCCCAGTTCTTAGGATTTATTATATTGATTATATTATTTGGACTGAGGTCATATTACAATACCAATTGGACTCCAGGTGAGTATTCTACCCTTAGGAAGGGCGTGATTCTAGTTTATGGAGACTTAGGCGCTTATTGTTATATTGTTTGGATACTTGTGATGGAACATAATTTTAGGTGCATTAACGCTCACTTAGTGGTACGATTCCAACCAAACCATTATTTTACTATTTTTTCTACGTAGGGATTTGTTCACACTTTTCGCTATTAAAATGGGAATCATACCACCTTATTAAAGGATTTACAAGCTTTTGAAAATAAATATAATGTTTTGAAAATAAGATCGAGATTTATTTTAGGCCATGGTTTATCCACTATTTACCACTACTATTTACTTTGGTCGAAAGAAATTTTGACCCTTTCTATGCAAGTATGCTTGTTTAGTCTCAGAGTTGATCTCGAGCACTGGATTCATAGACTTATATGCTTTTTGTCATGGTTAAAGTCTGTGCAATTATTATAGAGATACATCTCTCTGTTACTGGATGGAGTGGAATAATCATGATTATTATTTAAAGTCTTGGATTTGTACCAGGTAGTGTATTCAAATATTCTCGAATCTTCTAGGAGCCCCTTCTTTTGTGAGCCATAGTGCCGTAGAAGAGAGTTCACAATAGGTATTACCTTTGTGAGTTATTAAGCATGAGTAGATGTATACACTTGGTACATTATGGTAGTCAGATCAGGTATGGTACTATGGATTTACTTTACATTCATTCATTTGAATATATTGCTACTCACTACTATATTGTTTGGTGCTTATACTATTGGTGTTATGGGGTAGTATTAGGTATAGGCTATGATTTTTGTTTTTTAATAGTTTGATTAACCCTTCTGGCTTATGAAGGATATGCAATCTATTCTTTGTCTAGGCTATGCGATTACTTTATTATTGTTATTGTGAATAGTTCATAGTAAGATGGTTAAGCATTGTACCCAGTATTATCGGTACATTTTTGGTTCCTTTTCATTCCTTATTGGTAAAATTTCATTATTATTAGGGAACCTAGTTATGCTAGTCTTACATTGCCTATCTATTTATGACCCTCAAGATGTTAGGTTGGATCCCTAAGGCTACTACCTTGACATAGCCATATATATATGTGTGTGTGTATATATATATATATATATATATGGTGTCACTGTATGTCCATCTCTTCCTTACCTCTTCATGTTGAATATGTATTCTTGCCCTTGTATACTATTACATAACATTTTTCACTATTTCGTTGTACATTGACCAGTGATATTTGATATTGCACTTTAGTTCTTGAATACTATTAGGATGGGATTAGTTTATCCTTATATCCCCACTAGCTTTATTATGTTAATCTTCTTGGATAGTGGACCATAGATTATATTCCTAACTTATCCTTGGAGATCAGTCGGCAATGCCTACTGACCATGTGTTTGGTACTCGTACTACACTTTTGAAACCTGTAGATCATGGTACAAATTCTTCGTGTAGCTCTTCACATCATACGGGTAACTATGGATTGATGATTTTGGGTAAGCTTTTGGCATTAAAGTATTCCTACTCTCCCCTATATTAATTAGACTAATCTTTATATTATACCCAGGTACATCTTTATAGATGTATTTATTCTGTATTACTAGTTTGCACTCTGATTGTATTTGAAGCTCTTGCACTAATTTTATCAGGTTTTGGGGTTGCTTTATATATATATATATTTATCTCTTTATCATATTTATTCTGCTAACTTTTTTCATTTAGTTTGATAGTCCATTACTAGCTGTTCCAGGTTGGCTTACCTATTGGTGGGTTATAGTAGGTACTGTCATGACCTAAGAAATTGACTTTCGTTCATGCTAGTACTTGATTCCAATTGGTAGCTAGTGATCCAAATAAGTATCTGACTTTTCTCATTCTTATTTTCTGAATACTCACTCAATTATAGCAGTAGCAACAACACCTGAATCGACTGATGGCGCTATGATTTGGGGCAGATTAGGTAAGAGAAAAGGGGAAAAGGACAAAAAGTCAGACCAGCTAGGGGTAGATCCTAGGTAGCTAAAATATTGGCTTGATAGAGTTCACCATTCCCTCTTCCATATAAGGCTACTCTGTACTTAGTTCAGGATGAGGAGAAGGTAGTTAAGGAGGAGGATGATCTAGTTTTGGAAATGTTATTCTTATGTAGAGTGGTACAACTCATGTTCCTCTATCCTTAGAGGTGATCCAGTAGGTGTTGGGATTCTTGAGCGGTTTAGCTGGCACTGGAGCTACTCAGGCAGTTTTAGCCTTACAGCCTATAATTTTGCAGTAAGTCATTACTATAGTGCCTCAGATGGACAAAGGTTCTGATATGGAAGACTTTCCCCCATAGGTAGTGTCTGGTTATGACTAGTGATGAGCATGATTTATTCTATAAGATTAAGAAATACAACCTCTAGTAAGGTGCTAAGTCAGAGGATGTTTATGAATTTTTGATTGACTTTCATGAGTGCCAGCATAAGATAGGGATAATGGAGAGATATAAGGCAAAATTTGTGATGTTTTTCTATAGGCAGAGGCCAATCAATAGTGGAAATCCTTTGTTGAGAATAGGGTTGCTTTACCTCTACTCTACTAACTTAGTCTCAGTTTCAAGTTATATTTTTTGAGAAGTATGTTCCCTGTACTTTTTGGGATAGAAAGAAAGGCCAGTTTTTGAGGGTTTAGCAGGATGATATGTCAGTGGTACCCTATAAGGCCAACTTTCATGTTCTAGCCTAGTATGCTCTGTAGTTAATATATATCAAAGAGAAAAGAATTATATTTTTCGTAAAAGATTTAATCATGGGTATTCAAGTATCTTCACTTAAAATAGACACTACCCAAAAAACTTTCTAGGAGGCGGCAAAGTTTGTAAAGAAGGTGGAAGGGGTAAAGCAATAAGCTAGTGTTAGAGCGGAAGAGAAGAAAAACTTAATATTAAGCCAATTTAGTGGTTCTTATTTATGGGGTCAAGGTTCTTAGAGCTGCTCTACTCATTCAATTAATCTGGGGGGCCATCAATGGTAGTTATCAACCCTTTGGGATAGATATTATCCCATGGCCTACTCTAGACCATAGATGTTTTGAGTTTGATAGAGTAGGTAACATTCAATGGTATTTTCCTAAACTTATTCTTGTATGTTAGTTGACTCAATAGCAAGAATCTAGAGCACTAGTTCTAATAGGTCATAATAAGGAAGGTAATAGTAGAGGTCCTTCAAAGGGTAGGCATAATGGTAGTAGAGGAGGCTACCAATCCAACTGTAGTATAGGATTGGTTAGTTGAGGTGGCATGCTGATTAATAGAGGTAATGGTTAGGTTATCGATAAGGCTCACTGTATATAGTTCCAAGTCATCCTGAGGCAGAGCCTTTTGATGTTATGATCTGAAGTACCATTCTTGTTTGTTAATATATGGCTTCTGTGTTATTTAATTTGTGGTCTAATTTTTCTTATGTTTCTGTGAAGTTTAGATTAGGCCAGGATTTAGTTTGTGAAATACTTGATGCACCTATCTACATATCTACATCAGTTGGGATTTTTATGCCTATTGATCAGGTTTACTAAGCTTGTTGCCCTTGATTGTTAGCTAAGATTATCACCATAGTTGTGCCTAGGAAATAATGTTTAGAGTGGAGGGTATTTGTAAGCCTTGTCCCGCACAAAATCTGCTTAAGTGGGGGTGTTGGGCATTTCTAGACCATCTTTGAAATAATGGTATAGTCGTCTATCCTATTACCTTAGTTTAGGGACTGTGTGAATTTCTTGAGGTGTTTTCTAATGATCTTCCTGGTAGGCCACCTGATAGTGACATCGACTTTTGTGTAGACTTAGCGCCTATCACTCTCCTTATTTCTATTCCTTCTTATAGGGTGGCACTATCAGAGTTAAGGTAGCTGAAATCTCAGTTGCTAGAGTTATTGGGGAAGGATTTATCTAACCTAGTACTTCTCTGTGAGGTGCTTCTATACTTTTTATTAATAATAAAAATAGTAGTATGTGGATGTGCATAGACTACTAGCAGCTAAATAAGGTGATAATTTTTAATAAGTATCCTTTGCCTATGAGAGATGACTTGTTCGACCAGTTATAGGATGCCACAATGGTTTCAAAAATTGATTTAAGGTCAGGGAGGACAAGGAGGCCATTCTTGATGATTGAAGGCATGTTGAGAAAAAAGGGTCCTGTGTGTACCCCATGTGGGAAACTTTATTCCTACTATCCTTGCAGAGGCTTACAGTTCTAAGTTCCTTATATATCCAAATGAAATCAAGATGTATAGATACTTAAGGTAACATTATTGGGGGCATCAGATGAAGCTAGACATTGTTGATTTGTGACTAAATGTCAAAACTATCAATAGGTTAAGTATGAGCATCGATAACCTTGTGACACTTTTCAAAAGATATCTATTTCGGAATGGAAGTAGAAGAGAAAAACTATAAATTTTGGTTTTTTTTTCATGAGGAAATATGATTCCATCTAAGTAATTTTTGATCGATTGACCAAATCTGGATATTTTATTATAATGTGAGTGGATATAATGCAGATAAAATTGCCAAAATATATGTTAACGGGATTGTTAGAATTAATGGTGTGCCAATATACATAGTTCTAGATACAGGTACATAATTCAACTCCAATTTTTGGGAGAACTTTGAAGAAGAACTGGTTACTAGGTTAGACTTAAGTACAACCTTTCATCAATAGGCTGATGGCCAGTAGGAGCGGACGATTTAGGTGCTAGAGTACATGCTTTGGGCATGTGTAATGGATTTTGGTGGTCACTAGGAGTTGTTCTTCCCTTTATATGAATTTGTATACAACAATATTTACCACTCGAACGTAGACATAGCCCCTTTAGAATCCTCGTATTGGAGAAAGTATAGATCTTCGATTAGGAGGTTTGAAGTCTTCATGGCGAGACCTTAGAGAACTGATGTGTTGATTGAGTCAATTGAAAAAGTGAGATTCATCCAAAAAAAAGTTAATAGCATCTCAGAATAGATATGCCCTTATTAGAGTATGCTTCGATTTGATTCATGCAGTTAGATTAGAGATCCTAGGCCTATATGATAATGTTAGGGCATTTTTTACTGGCGGGAGACTATATAGATCACAATAAGTTACAAAAAAATCTCTATCCGCTAGAGTACCAACAAAATTTGTACAGATAATAAGGTGACAGATGTCTATTTTAATAAGAGTAAGAAGGTTTTGCTAAAGGTATCACCCATAAAAGGTGTAATGCATTTTGAAAAGAATGTTAAGTTAATTTTGAGGTACATCGAGCCTTTTAAGATCTTGAATAAAAGTATGGTTTGTGGCTTATAGGTTGGCTCTACCTCCAAGTTTGTTAGGAGTTCAACTGGTATTCTATGTCTCAATGATCAGGACGCACCTTAGGGATGGAGATTATATCATTCATTGGGATTCAGAGTTGTTTGACAAGGAACTCTCTTATGAATAGGAACCTATAACTGTACTATATAGAGATGTGAGGAAGCTTGAGAGCCAAGGTGATTTTGTCTGTGAATGTTCAGCGTAGAAACCGTCCTATTAAGAAGGCTACTTTGGAGACTAAGGAAGACATGCTTAAGCATTATCCCTGCTTATTTGTCAATTTAGGTAATTCTTATTTGTTTTTCATCCTTTGTTGCTTCTTGTTGTTCAGAGATGACTGGGTGTTTAATTGGTATCTAATGTAATGACTCAAGACATTATTACGGTAAATTAGTTGTAAATTTTTAGCTTAGCCTTTCCATACACTAAATTTGTGAAATTCAAGACTAGCCTAGTTTTGAGAGAATTTTGAGTATTTTATGGTCTAAGGAAATCCAGTAGTTATTGGTGGGTTAGTTGTGGGATTTGATTTGACTTTATGTTAGATGACTAGTTTAGTAAGTCATAGAAACTTTTGGTACATAAAATGAATTAGTAGAACTCTGACTATATCAATTTTTATAAAAATATTAGCACGTGATGTCAAAATCTGAGAAGTGTACTTTTAAAGAGAAATAACTAGGAACAAAGCCTGAGTTTTATTCTGAGTACCACTGCAGTACGTTGTCCATCTAGGTAAAGAGACACCACGTCAGAGGGATAATTTCGCCTACATATAACTATAGAAATGTTGTTACAACAACAAATCCATCGTTGTAGTGATGATTAAATAGTTTTAACATCTGGAATATGAGATGTGATATTTTTTATCCTATGTTTAATATTTGGCTTAGGGGTACAGAAGTCTAATTTTCTTCATTCCTGGGGTGTTTCATCATTGAGGTAAGGTTTTTCTACTTTTCCAACTTGTGATTACTCCATTAAATACTTAGAATTGTAAGGATCATAGTAATGGTCAAAAGTAAGGATTGAGACCTAGGTTGATAAATTGGTCGGAATTAGTTTTGAATGACTTTAATTCATTTGTTGTTGACTCTAGGTTGTCAAAATTCACATTTTATCATAGAATTCTTCCTTGTAATTATGAAATATAAAAAATTCTAAGAGATTAATGGGTAGAAAACCCTAAAAATGATGAACTCGGCTAAGTTTATGTGTTAAATCAATGGGTTTGGTCTTAAAATGCCTAAAAGTGTGTGATAGTATATTAAATCATTCTTATTCAAATCTTTGGCTAACTAGTGCATTGGACGAGGATGCGAGGTACATTATGGTTTGGAAGAAGTTGTAGACTTAATTTGACTCTATACTTATATTTAAGTTAGATGATTGTGATTAGCCTCCGGGCATGCTTGTAATTTTTGGTTGAGATGATGTTAAGGCTAAGCAAAAATGATTAATTTGAAGGTCTAACTATTGTGTATGCAATATGAACTAAATATTGATATTATTTTGCTTTGAGCCTTTTGTTGAGGTCTTTACCTATTGAGTTGATATTGGGATCAGGTGTCACATTAGTATAAATTGATACTGGGATCAAGTACCACATTGATAAGGTACATGGACTAAGCTCATCCCTTATAAGTCATAACTAAGGGTTTGTGTTAATCCTAGTATATATGTACATTATTTTATGAATGCATGCATTGGTTGCATTGCACAAATTACTGGTGACTCAATTGTTGTTAATTGGATTGCATAAATGTAAATGATTGATATGAAGAACTTGAAAAGGATTGCTATGAAAAGGATAGTCAATGGATTGTATATTATTAAGATTTATGAAAATGTGTTAATGTGTTAGTTGATTATAAGTTGTGTCGTGATCACAACTTACTTTTGCTTAACTTATTTACTACATGGTGTGAAGTTATGTCAGATGATGCCTACCTGTAAATAATTTTTATACTGATACTACCTATACTTTTTTTTGTTGAGTGCGGAGTCTGTTTTAGTTATTAAAATGAGACCTCGAATTTAAATTGTGATCATCAGCTTTAATTCAAGGATGAGAACCATGTTCGAAAAATCACTGGATCTTTCTATCGTTCATATCCTTTATTTTAGATAATGACTTTATCTATTGATTTTAGTATTTTGAATTATGATTTTATGTGGTTTTAGATAAATAGTTCTTGTACCATGACTTTTGAGTCTTGGGATAATGTAATAGTTTAGAGATACTTCTGCACTTTTATCATTTATTTATATTTTTAAAGATATTAGAATTGATATCATGATTTAAATGTAAGGTTTAATCATTCAAATAAGTGTTGGATTAATTGAGTCTCCCATTATAGAGTTAGTCTAGGTGCTACTTATGCTATTTGAATTGTGACATGATTATTAAGGTCAAGTTTTTCTTTATTCTATCTTAAAAATTGCTAATTACTTGGGTTGAAGCTTGAGTTTGATAATTCTCCCACTGTAAGTTTAGTATGGCTGCCATTCATGACTATTTGGTTCATGATAATTATTTTTAGTCTAGTAGCATATTTGATTTATTTCTTACGGTTATGTATAATTTAGAGGGTCAATTCCAGGTTTGGGTATGTTTTGGATTGGCTATTGGCTATTGGTTATTAATTTCTGGTGAAGCCATGTCTGCAGTTTTTAGGCGTATCAGCGGAGCCACTCTTGTAGGTTTGGGTGATTTTGGTATGTCCGCTCTTGCGGATACTTATCCTCACTATAAGAGTCATAGCTATGATGTATTGTTGCACTTATGAGGTTGTTTCTATGATAGGATACATGGAAAGTGACCTCTGTTATCAGAGGGTTCCTGTGCATGCGACCAAAATTGTGCTCCTGCTAAGATCGTTGTACGCTAACAGTGTCTTGTCCTTTAACTCATTTTATTTTTCAATCCTCTATTTTTTTGGAGCGAGGCAACTCATATTTGGGAGATTCAAAAGGTTCATTTCAAGTATTCTTCTCTTGGTATGATTCGCACTCTGTAATTACATATTTTTCAATGACTTATTTTTGATTTCATCGTCAAATCTTAACTTTAAATTAGAAAATTTGGAGATTTAGGGATTAAAGTTAAGAAATAATATTTTGATTATTTGAAGGTCGATTTTAATTTTTTTTTAATGAGATCTCATAATTGAGTTACTTAAATTATGTGTAATGTGATTTTCAAATAAAATCCTAGTTATGTCCTTATAAACTTAGGGTTGATTTATTGGACTCTAATCTAAGTATCACTATATTGGTGTCTATGTTTTAATTTTCTTATATAAAATATTTATATTTGATCAGATTGGAATAGTTTGGAGGCTTCACAAAAGAGTAAAATAGATTTTGATTTTTTGAACTTTCTAACAACAAATTGATATTTTAAACTCTTTTTTGAAGTGATTATGAGCTAGTTGCTTGCATACGGGAGTAATAGGGAGATGTTGGTCTTATGTTGATGAGATAATGATCACCTGTGCAAGTCCTGATGTTTATGAAGGGTTAAAGGTAATTAATTTACTTATTTGGACTACCTTCTCCTACTCTAGTTGTGACTGAAAGTGACTTTTCGTATTGATAGATGATTTCTCTTCTTTCTTTTGAACTTGATTTGGGGGAAATTTAGAAAGTTATATGACGTTGGGGCTTGTTGGCTATCATTTTGAGTTGAGTATGACATTAGTTGGCAAGATTGTGACATTTGAATTTTTTTTATATTATTGTGATAATGCACACTCATTCATACTCATTTCATAGACTTATAGGCAAAGTATTCTAATATAAATGTTTTGAAAAACATTCATGTATATAAAGTTCATGAGTCCCCATTGGATCTATGATAGCTACATAGTTCAAAAAGTGTATACAAGTATATACTATGCATTATTTGTATTCATCATATCATATTCATATTTCTTTACTTGAACTAGTGTGCTATCTGAAAGGTGATTGAGTATGTTGCCTCTTTACTATGGTTTGAATTTTATGAAGACTATTTGTGTTGTGTTATATTCTTGATGTTATTTCTATTGATTGTTAGATTAGGTGTGATATTCCTAATTGAAAAGGTATATGCGGACAGTGTCAAGTAGTGATAAATTAAGTGTTTCATCATTGCTTTTGAGTAAAATTTGATCGACAATGCTATCAAGTACATGTGGATTAGTACTCATGCTTATTTATTTTCTACACCTCAGATATTCATAATGCCTCGTACAAGTGATTTATGGATAAACTGATGTTAATTTTGTGTTTTCTTTCTGAGCTGTAATTATGAGGGGATGATTTATCTTCTATTTTATCTATTTATCTTTATTTCTTATTTGGTTTACTTATCATGGGGGTTTGGGATAGGTGCTATCAAGATACTAGAATTTTGAAGCATGACATAAAAAGGATATATTCAATCTTGTGAGAATTAGATACAGAAGAACACAAGCCATATGTATATGTAATGTATGATAATCAATGACCAAACTATCATCTTTGAAGAGTTTGGCCATTAGAACCGTTAGACTGAGAAGAGACTTGTAGTTGTGCATTTGAGCTTTGTCTGGAAAAGTGTTTATGTGTTGCTCTTAAATAAATATGAAGACTTGAGGGGTTGTGAACCCTTGAACCAAATTAGCTGAGCAAGCTAGGATTCTTGATGAAAATCTTAGCCTCTAGTTGATCCACAACATAATGAAGAAACTTAAAGTTCTTGCCTATTAAGACAATATTGTATACAAATATCAAGAAAAATAATGATTTCATGAGAGGTAAAAGTAAATAGAGAGTCATTTGTTTTAGAGGAGGAGGAATCATTTGAAAATGAGAAACTGTTGAAGTTTGGTATATCATGTCCTTAGGGCTTGTTTGAGGCTAAAAACTACATTCTGAATCTTGAAAACGTGATAACACCCTTGGTTTTGACCATTAGAAAATTTCCTAGAATTCAGGTCTCTGGATCCAATACGACTTGAGGGTACGAGCCATATGTTGGGGTACATATGGTAAGGTCCAGTCGTATACTGACCAGTATTGGTTGGTGGATGAATTTTCGTTACTGTAATGGATACGACTTAGGGGTGATACGCCCAAATTACACCACTCTTATGAGATAGTAAGCGGTCTCTATCAAATATAAAACCCAACTAGGTTGGGTGTCGAATCCCACAGGGAATACTGTGTTCACTAAGTGTTGTGATTGTTATCAGACTATTGATCAAAGGTTCCTGAATAAAAGGGGTTTTGATTTATGGATTATATTCTAAATAATTACAATAGAGTGGTTCCAACTAATGATTCCTTTTTGTAAGTAGTAATTTAATGATATTAAACAAACTAGAGTTATGGTTACCAAGATGCTTCAACAGCTAGGGTTGTGAATCACTTTAGAGTTTCAATTAATAACTTCAATTGCAAGAGTAGTTGAATCCTATTGTTTACCCATTAGTTTCTCAACCTAAATGAATAGTTTATCCTTTAATTCTCTCAAACTTAAAGAATACATTGATTATTCAACTACTTTCTCATATAGGTCAATCCTGTTACGGCATTTTCCATTAGTCCAAAGATTAAAGCCTCTAGATTCTATGTGAACCCTTTCTTTTCCCAACAAACACTTTTCTTTTCGAACAAGTGATGTTCTTGGGCTCACCTTTCAAGTCTGCAACCAAGAAAAGCTATTAAAATGAAGAAAGGTTTATGCAATGTCAATTACCCATGGAACTTAATTAGAATCACAACCCAAATCAGTTTCACATCGACGCTCCCATAACCCTAGTTATGGGAGCTTAGCCACACATCTCCATAGAAGAAAGAGAAAAAGTCTTTGTGTTATTCATAAATAAATTTAGAATTTACTTACAAAAGTTATGAGGATTAGTTTTTGAATCTTCAATGGAAATGGAATGATTAGATCCATAAGTTTTGCTTGATTCACAGAATACTACGTTACAGGGTTTCAAAGATAGAAACTAAGGAAAAAATATCCAAGATGAAGGAAATAAAACCCTAGCTGGGTATTTATATGCTCCCAGGTATAGAAGATTTAAAATTTAAGCTCAGAAAAAGTCGCGTCTAAGTTGACAGTCTGACAGACGGCCCGTCGAAAGCTTGACGGTCTGTCACACAGGCCGTCGTTTGATGTCCAAAAATAGACGGTTATGTTGGCAAACTGTTGCTAGACTGACAGACCGTCGCCTTGGTAGTCGCTGGGTCTGCTGAAATCCTAAATTCTGGTTAAGCTTGATGGGCCAGTTGGCGGACCGTCACAAGTATGATGGTCCACCACTTGGACCATCGCAGAGGTCACTTGGTTTCTTCATTCTGTTTTGTTCTGACGGTCACCCTGGCAGTCCATCACATGGCCGATGGTCTGCCAGTTTTCCCCTCAAATATCTTTTTATGCTATTTTTCCAGGTTTCTTCTGTGACTTACTCCTTTACCTAAAAACACTCAAATCCATTGTTAAATACAACTTTAGTTTCTTGAAAACAGACAATTTTCCCAAGAAAAATGTGCAAAATGTTTCATCAAAAGCCAAAACATCAACACCCTCAACTTAAGATAATTGTTTGTCCTCAAGCAACTCAGCAACAAATTGCAAACATAAACAATACAATGATAGGCAATCAACTATTGAACTAGACTTTGTACAACCAGTAACTTGTCATTTCACACATGTGTGCTCAACACATCAAGATCTAAAGTCGGCATTGATTCAATATCAGCACACACACAATCATGGACATCATTTCCTACAGAGGCTAGCAAGACTAAGTAAAACTCAAGTTGTCCTCACACAATGAAGTCCACCACTTATTATCTTTTTGGACATAGTCTAAACCCTCAAACTTAACAAAGAAGTTACATGCATAATCTACACACCCATAGGCTTGCCCTTACCATCAAATGTTCCCTTATAGTTGATTCTCCAAGATCAAGCAGGTATTTTTCAGGCTTGTAATGAGGCTTTGGGGCTAGGTAAGGATAACTTTTGGTAAAATTAACTCAATATTCAGACATAACCCTCTTTTCCCTTGCACCCTTACTCACTTAAGCTACTATTTTACCAGCTCATTTACAACTTCTATTATCTAGCCTCACTTTGACATAAACCATTCTTTACAAGTATCAGACACCCTCAACTTATACTAATGCAATTAGTAAAGGTACATAATGTCCAATATTAGACCAGGGCCAGAGTCAAGTGCTAACACCCTAAAGAGAGTTAATTTGAGTTATTGGTGATGAAGAAAACTACTACAAGCTCAAAAAAGGTTCAAATGTGGAAAAATCTTTTTGGTAGGGTTAATTATTTTGGCTAAGTGGACTAAATGTATAAGGAGTCATGCTATCCTACCCTATCGAATAAACTACAAGACAATCTCAATGAATTGGGCAAGTTCTATGTACTATACTATGCAAGAACTAAAGCCGAATCCTCGCACACACAGAGGCAAGTGAGTTAAACTTATTCTACTGCTCTAAGGAATTCCATCACATGATTTGTTCATATCACACATATTAATGCCAGTTACAGAATCACTGAAGGTTGCTCACATATGTCAAATGACTAAAGTAAATAATTACACATACAGGCTCAAAGCCTTAGGCCAACATCACTCATCATTCATATAAACAACAAGATGCAGAAATAAAAGACACTTTTATTTTATAAATAGACATAACAAACGGAACTTAGGAAAATAAAAATATAATCCTAAACATAATTCTACTAGATAGAACATGAGAGGAAAAGACATTGACAACACAATCCCCCATGGTACAAGTACACCCCCCTCCCACAAAGAATAATACATGCTTTCTCCTCAAATGCATAAAATTGTAAGTACAGAGGAGGGGAAATACTTGTAATACCTCTTATTTATCTGAGGCATCTGTGAAATATGGTGAGGCTCTAGTGTCCATACCTATTGCTATGCTGACAACCATGGTGGTGGGGGTACTCATAAACTCTCCCTTCAGAATCGGAGGTACCACATCCCGGACTAGGTATGAAGTCGGCCCCCTAACTGGAGCAGAACTGGTAGACACTCTAGTCACTTAATCTTCTAATTTCTTCCTTCTTCTCTTTTCATCTCCCCTCGATCTTTTTTAGGCTTTCTTCAGATCATAATGTTCTCACTCCTCCGACAGTATTATTTCTCTTTTTCTTCTCTTTTTATCTTTCTTTTTGGCACATTCATCTACCTATTTCTTTCCCTTGTATTTCAATGGTCTTCTCATTAGATCAACAATACTTTTGTCTTCATCACTCATTACCAAGGCTGGATAAAAATAGGCTTCTGTAGCTGTGTGCTCTTCAATTCTTCGATGTCAGCTTGTGCTTTCTTAAACTCTGCCATGAACTTAGCCAAGTCTGGTATGGACATTGAATCCATCCTTTTGTTTATTCGCTCCTCCATGTGATCCATACTTCTCTAAATATTTTGGAATGGACAGATTGCCTCAGCTATAATTCTATCAACAAAGGCTTGAATTTTGTAGCCTAAGTGTCCAGTTGCTTCTTGAATTTCTTTTGTAATTTCACACACTTGGTAAAGTTTTCCTACATCAACCTATATTCTAAAAATTCTTCACCACCCATTGGTGTGTAGATTCTGACCCTACAGACACACTTTATGGCACATAATTAGGTGGTACGTAAGTGGTAATCAGCAATGGCATACCTTTTGGACTTTTTGAGGTATCTTTGACTGAGTATGATAGGCTAAAGGTTTGGTGACCCTCATTTCAAACTTTAAGTCATCCTTAGAGTTCTCAATATCCTACTTATATGTCGGGCAGACCTCATTATCAACCCTACAAATCAGAGGTACGCCTGTCTTCCTGCATAACTTTGTGATTAAATACAGAAATGGTAGTGCGCTGACCCCTTTATGTGCTCTCACAAACAACTAATTGGCAACGATCTGAACAAAATCAATCTTCAGTCCTGAAAGTAAACTAGCAATAAGCACAGCCCAATGACTATCTAGATTAGTATCACCTCCAATTGGTATAAGTCTCAATCTAACTATAGCCCACCAAAACTTAGCTCTGAAGCTAAAGGAAAACTTCGCTATACTCTCACGTGGGTTTGTTACCAAGGAAGTATTACCATCATCAGTCAACAACCCAGCTAACCAAAGTCTTTGGGTGGATGCAGAACGTAGACGGTACTCAAATTCATGAATAACAGATGGGGCTTCATAGTTTGCCCAAATAGCATCCTGTTGATTGTTCAGGATGATATGTTAATGTTAACTCCCCGGACTAGAACTGACTCTCTGTTTGGTAGATCTGAAATCTTAGATCCCTTTGGAATATTATTTTCTACCAATACCAAATAGTTAGCAAAGGATTCCCTTACCAAATTTAGCGGATATGAACTAGGTGGATTGTACATCTAAGACAACTCATACTTATTTAACCGACACTCCAATTTCGGATAATCGAATAACTTAGATGTCACTATCTAGAACTCATCAAAGAATGGTTTTTGATTTCCCTATTTGCCATCGGTGCCAGTCCATTATAGAACTTATCCCTTACTCCATCGAGTTGCCATATGATGGCCTCCCTTATTTGCGGGTCCTTACATCTAATCAAATTTGCATCCTCAGGATCAGTCTCTACATCAGCTACTTTATTTTGTGCTTCCACATTGATAGCTTCAGTTTTGGCCTTAACTGGTTTGGGATAAGATGTGACTACCCTTGCCTCGTTAGGGCTCGAGCTAGTACTGCTTGTGATACTCTCACTCTTCTCTTCAGACTGGGAGAGTGTAGAAAGTGTCCCATATCTTTGGTGAGTGTTGAAGGCTGGTGCCTCTTTGCTCCTGGCAGGTTTTCCTCGTCCTCTTGCTCGACCACCACCTCTGGTCAATGGGAGTTTTCGTGCCATAATGCCTACAAAAGATACAAGGAATCAGTTGGTATGTCAAATAGATGAAAAAAAGTACAAAAAGTAAGGCTTGACGGTCCACCTAACGGTCTATCGATGATGCGACGGTCCGTCGGGTTGACCGTCAGCCTTACTAGTAAGTGTTGATTTGTCAGGGCCTTACGATAATCAGACTAGCGGTCCGTCAGGTTACTGATGGTCAGTTGAGTTATCCGTCGCGGCTATCCAGTGAACATTATTTTTGGGACCCTTTTGATGGTTCACCTGACGGTCCGTCGCAGGTCCGACGATCCGCCAAGGTGATCGTCATTCTCAATTTTCAGTTTTAAACTTTATTTTCACATTTTGTCGAATACCTGGCATAAATCTTAAAATTTGCAACATTATCATGAAATCAATTTAACACATTAATGCAAATTTTTCTATTTTAAAATCCTGGGTTACTTAGACTTCACCGAAAATATAGTACACTAGGTTTCAACGCTCAGAACATCAGCAACAGGGAAGGAGAAGAAAGCAATATGAAATTTCCTTTCTTAAAAAAATTGCAATCTTCCCATAACTAAACTCATAAGTGAAACAAATGAGAGAATGATTATGATTATACCTTGCTTTTGTAGTGAAACTAACTTGCAACTTCAGAGAATAAAGCTAAGTCAAGATTTTTTTATCAGTGATTTCCACTTTGATTATGATGAAGAGAAAGAGAGATGTTTTTGTTTAAATAGGAGAGAAAAATAAGAGGGAGAGTCGTTTAGAATAACTGATTCTTTGAATCTAGAGGGAGTTGAACAATTTTAGAATTTAAAAAGGTGGCAATGTATGTAACCACATATTTTTATCCTTTAAAAGATGTTTGGGTCTATTTCTTGTGCACTAAATAGTATTTTAGCATAGACCAACCCAATCCAAACTTAGGGTTTTATTGACGGTCCATCAGGTTGGCGATGGCCCTCCAGGTTGGCCATCGTCGCTTAACAGAAACTGGGAAACTCTGCTTCAATGTGACTATTGATCCGACGGTCTATTGAGTATCTGACAATCCCTCGAGTATCAATGGTCTGTCAATCTGTCTATCAGATCATTCTAGTATCTCAGAATTTCAACTTCAATTTGACGACAGATGTGACGGTCTACCAAGTTATTGACGGTCTAGCAACTCGGATGTCAAGCATAAAAAAATGTTCATTTTTCCCATTGCTTTGATGGTTCAAGTGGCGGTCCGTCAAGCCTGCGACGGTCCATTAATCTCTCTGTGGACCTCCTTTTCAACTGTGAACTCCTTCCTTTCTGCATTTTCAGTTCTGCACACTTCACAAACATATCAAAAATGCACAAAAATACCAAAAAACTCTAGCTATGCTTACAACAACACCTTGTGGGTTGCCTCCCACTAGCGCCTGATTTAATGTCATGGCACGACTCAGCTATCTCAATTGCTCCAACATCATTGATAGATAGTAGATATGCACTTTATCGAGACCATTTGACCAATATACAACTTTAGTCATTTCACATTCACTTTGGAGACACTTCCATCTTTATTTGCAAGTTCAACTATTCTAGACAAGTAGGCTTGATTAACTTGGAATGGACCCGACCATTTTGATTTAAGCTTACTTGGAAACAGTTTCAGTCTAGAGTTGAAGAGAAGCATCCAATCACCCATTTGAAAATCTCTTTTTACAATCCTTCGGTCATGGTACTTCTTCATCTCCTCCTTGTGATGATCTTCCCTTTCATATGCACCGAGATGAAACTCATCCATCTCATTTAGCTATCCCAATCTCAACTGTAGTGCCTTACTCTAATTCAAATTCAACCTCCTAAGTGCCTACGGCGCTTTATGCTCCAATTCAATTGGTAAATGACATGCCTTTCTGTGAACCAGTTGGTACGGTGACATACCGATGAGTGTATTAAAAGCTGTTTTGTATGCCCATAAGGCATCATCCAGCTTCCTAGACCAGTCTTGTCTACTAGCATTCACTATTTTTAGTAAGGATGGCTTTGATCTCTCTATTTGAAATGTCCACTTGCCCACTAGTTTATGGATGGTATGGGGTTGCTACCTTAAGTTGCTTAACACCATACTTTGCCAAGGCAGCTCGAAATACTCGGTTGCAAAAGTGAGATCCACCGTCGCTTATAATAGTGTGTGGCACCCTAAATTGAGAGAAAATATTTCTTTTAAGGAACACAACCACTCTCTTGCCTTCGTTGTCAGCCAAAGCAATGGCTTCAATCTATTTCGATACATAATTAACAGTAACTAGAATGTATTTTATCCCATATGAGCTCACAAAAGTCCCAATAAAGTCGATGCCCCAGACGTTGAATAATTCCACTTCCATCATTTTTGTCAAAGGCATTTCATGGCGTTTGGAGATTGACCCCTTTCTCTGACATTAGTCACATCTTCTCACGAACTCATAAGCATCCTTGAATAAAGTCGGCCAATAGTAGCCACTTTGCAGCACCTTTCTAGCAGTATGGTCACCTGCATGGCGACCTCCAACTAGGGAAGCGTGACATGCTTCCAAGATACTTAACATATCAACTTCTGGAACACACCTTCTTATGATATTATCATCACATCATTGGAACAGATACCGATCATCACAGAAGTAATCTGTCACATCATGGAGAAATTTCTTTCTTTGGTGAAAAGAAAGATTCTCCGGAATTTCCTTGCTCACCACATAATTCAAGAAATCTGCATACCAAGGTATCTTTTCCATAACAACATCCAAGATTTTCTTATCCAAAAATGCATCATTAATCTCCAATTCATCTCTAACTGCTTGTTCCCCTTCCAGCCTAGACAGATGGTCCACAACCTGGTTTTTGAAACCTTTTTGATCTTTGACTTTAAATCCAAATTCTTGAAGTGGCAGCACCTATCTAATTAACATTGGTTTCACATTCTTTTTTCCCATCAAATATCTCAAGGCTGCGTGGTCAGTGTGGACCACTATCTTAGTTCCTAGCAAATAAGCCTGAAACTTCTCAAAAGCATAGACCACTACAAGAAGTTCCTGCTCAGTGATGGTGTAGTTCTTTTGGGCTTCATTCGGTGCTTCTCTTGCATAGTAGATAGGATGAAACAATTTATCCCTCTTTTGGCCAAGTACAGCCCCAAGTGAAACATCGCTTGCATCACACATAATCTCAAACGGTTTTGACCAATCCAACGCAACAATAATAGGGGAGTCAACTAACTTCTCTTTAAGGCATTCAAATTCCTTTAAGAAATAGTCATCAAAGTTGAATTTAGCCTCCTTCTCCAAAAGTTTGCAAAGTAGAGTTGCAGTTTTTGAGAAATTCTTTATAAATCTCCGATAGAAGCCCGTGTGACCAAAGAAACTAGTACCTTTTTTACTATAATAGAAGGCGGTAGCTTCTCAATGACCTCAACCCTAGCTCGATCGACCTCAATCCCTTTGTCTGAAATTTTATGCCCAAGAACAATGCCCTCCTTTACCATGAAGTGGCATTTCTCCCAATTAAGAACAAGATTAAATTCTTCACATTGCTTAAGTCTCTACTTAGATTTACCAAACAAAGCTTAAAAGAATCACCTACCATAGAAAATTCATCTATGAACACCTCTGAGGTATCTTCAACCATATCTGAGAAAATAGACATCATGCACCATTGAAAGGTAGAGGGTGCATTACACAATCCAAACGACATTCACTTAAATGCAAAAATACCATATGGGCAGGTGAATGTCATTTTCTCTTGATCCTTTGGGGCTATAGAAATCTGATTATAAATAGAGAAACCTTCTATAAAATAGTACCAACCTCTTCCCACCAATTGATCAAGCATCTAATCCATAAAAGGCATTGGGAAGTGGTCCTTCAACAATCATGAGTTGAGTTTTTGATAATCCATTCAAGAGTTGAGTTTTTGATAATCCATTCAAACTCTTAACCCAGTGACAGTTCTGAGTGGTATCAACTCATTCTTCTCATTTGCTATAATAGTCATGCCTCCTTTTTTGGGCACACATTGTACAGGGCTCACCCACTTACTATAAAAAATAGGATATACAGCTCCTGCATCAAGCCATTTGATGATCTCTATCTTAACCACCTCTTGCATAGGTGGGTTAAGACGGCATTGGTGCTCGATAGTTCAGGTGCAATCTTCTTTCAACTAAATTTTATGGGTATAAATACCTGGAGAGATGCCAATGATATCCATGATAGTCTATCCTATCGCCCATTTGTATCGCTGAAGCACAAAAATAAGTGCCTCCACTTTTTTCTCACCTAAATCTACTGCAATAATCACAAGTGGAGTGTTTCTACTTCCTAGAAACACATAACAAAGGTGTCCTTGCAATTCCTTCAACTCTAACATCGGTGGCTCCTCAATAAATAACTTAGCTAGTTGTGTTAGGCGATTTTTAAGATCCAGATCCAACTTCTTGGGAGCAAAAGAGTATGATCCCATCCCTGTCAAAGTATAAATTATCTCCTCATACTCTTCAATGCCGTCACCTTTGAAATTCATCAAGACTGTAGCTAAGGGCTCAATGGAAAATTTCTCTTCTATCAAAACCTCCTGCCCGTCCTTATAGTAGACATCAATAATAGAGAACACACTTATTTCCTTATGCTGCTTCATAGATTGGAACACATCAAACTGAACCACTTCATCATTAATCTTGAATAAGAGCTCATTAGCTTGTAAATCAATAAGCACACTTTTGGTTGCAAAAAAAGGTTGACCCATGATTATGGGCACCTCAAAATCCACCTCAAAATCTAGAATAATGAAGGCCGCAGAAAATATGAAGCTATCCACCTTCACTAGCACATCATATAAAATACTAACTAGTTGCTTTACTGACTTGTTCGCCATCACTAGTCTCATGTTTGTAGGTGTGGTATCTCCCAAACCCAACTTTTTATAAATAACTAGCGGCATCAGATTGGTGCTCGCTCCCAGATCATGTAAGGCCTTAGAAAAATCAAGAGACCCAATAGTAGAAGGGATGGTTAATGCTCTTGGGTCTGCCTTCTTCTGCACTAAGGATCTTGCAGAGATAACACTATAATGGTGGAGATTATCCACCGATTCATAGCTAACGACTCTCTTCTTCATCACAAGATCCTTAATATATTTAGCATATCCTAGCATCTACTAAAGTTTCTCCACCAAAGGAACATTCACTGTCAGCTGCTTCAATATTGTCATGAATTTACAAAACTTGTATCATTCATTTTCTTCTTTAATCTATAAGGAAAAAGAGGCACTGGATTTGGGAGAGTAGTCACCACTGCTTCCTTCTACTTGTCTTTTTCTTTGTCTAACTCATCAACCAGCTAATGATTATAACGAATGTCAATGTTATCCAATTTCTCAAACTCAACTAGAGAACTTTCTTCATGATCAACATCCCTTTTGATCACATCTTCAATCACACCTTTGCCCACAGAAGGAACTGGTAATACCTTACCACTCTGTGTGGTAACTTCTATGTATGAGCCATTATTACAAAGGATCTGAACAGCATCACTTAGCAATATTCTTCTCTTCTTCTAATTCAATGTTGCTGAGAGTTGGCTTATTTGCTGCTCCAACTATTTGATAAAAGTTGAGTGTGAATTTACCAGCTGGCTCATAGAAGACAAATCACTCTTCATAGTAATCACCCGAGAGTTGGTAGACTCAACTCTCTTTAATAGCTTCTCCATCATGTACTCCATAGATATTTTTCCAGAGCTTGTTGCAGTATTATCTCGGCTTCCAGGAGGTACATATAGTCCCACTCCTGCCATATTTTCTCGTCCATTTTCCTTGATCCCTATCCTTGTAACTAGCCTTGTCATAATAGTTCCGACCTTGGTTTCCTTAGTTATTACCTTAAAAACCCCCTAATTATTTAGATAGTTTTCCTCATCTTCTGAATCAGAGTCAGCTCTACCTTGGAATGCAACAACTTTCACCTTCTTTGTTTTTTCAGATAATAAATGCTTAGTCAACAAATTTATCTGCATCTTCAAGTATGCCACGTTCTGATCACATTTCTCCTCTTTCTTATGTTGTTCTGCAGTTATACCAATAGACACAGTAGGGCTTGTTGCCATAGAATACCTAGTATGACAAGCTCTACTTTATTTGGTCATCCTATTGAGCATCTTCGAGGCTGTCCACAAATCATCCTTCTACAACATTATCCACGAATGGCTTCATAATAGATTTTAAGGCCCTATAGAGAGTCTCCATCAAATGAATATTTGTCATATTATGGTTTGGGCACTGCATCAACTTTTTTTTAAACCTCTTCTAAGTCTCGTGAAGATCTTTGGTTGAAAGATGCTAAAAGTTACTGATCTCATCCCTCAACTGTACCCTCCTAGAAGGTGGAAATAACTTTTCTAGGAAAGCCTCTTGCAACTATTTCTAGTTGGTTATAAAATCAGGAGTCAATCCATTAAGCCATAATGTTGCATCTCCAGAAAGAGACAAAGGAAACAAACACAGGTGGATAGCATTCGGACCTATTCCTGGGTTATCAAAAGACTTACAAATGGTGACAAAGTTCACCAAATACATGTTAGGATCATCTCCCGGAAGACCACCCTAGGATTATCTCCCGGAAGACCACCCATAACCCCTTAAGACAAAAGAGTTGAATCATCGTACTGGTAATAGTGAATTTAGATCTAGGTGCTAGAGGTGGAGAAATTATAGCTTCGGTTGCATCTGCCCCATCTATTACATCCTCATTATCATTAATAGCAAATTGTACCAATTGTCGATCGTGCCTCACCCTGAAAGGACGATTCCTGTTTACATTCTAATTTACTGGTGCAACCCATTCTCTACATGCCTTGGGTTGACAGGATCTAATAAATCATCATCCCCCAAATTATCATCATTAGGATTAGGATGATATGCCAATTGACCGTCATTTTGCTAAGTAAGTTAAGCTCTAGCCAGAGCAGCTAGTCTTTCAGCATCTTGGGGGTCTGCCATTCTGCCAATCAACTGAGGTTCCAAATGTACTGGTAATAACGGTGCACCCGATCTTCATGTACTTGGCATACAAAATAAACACCCTGCATAAAATAAAAACAACAAACAAAGGTAAAATTTGGGAAACTTGACCAAAGGTCAATTAACAAACACAAACTTTATTGATAACCCTATTCCCATTTCTTATATTTTAGCTCAGCTTTGGGATAGGGAGTCAAAGATCAATATCGAAGTTCTTCAGCACTAGCTAGAGGATTTGGTGCCAACCCAGGCTCTGATAGAGTTTGTGTCTGCCACACCTTTTCTAAACTCAACCTTAGGGATTCTAAGCCTTTTCAAAAATACCTCACAACTAGAGATAATATTTGATAAATCAAGAAGTTCTTAGACTAGAGTTGAGTTTGGTGATGCTCAGCAAGGCTTCTTGTTAGTTTTAGAGTATGAGATTGGGTTTCTCTAGTGGGGCTAGACATACTCCTATGCTATATACTTTAGACCATGAGATGGCGTATGGATTTATTAGAGGATTAGATTTTACCTTTTATTTGGTATTGGAGGATTTACTAATAGTTGGGTCTTTTTTCCTTCAGGTTGTTGATCACGTGAGGACTACAAAGAGAGCATGTATTAGCATATATAAAGGTGAATCTTAGATTGATCATGGTGTTCATATTAGGCACAATTCTCGTCAGACCTTGCAGAGTATTTGGGATAGACCATTAGGATGTGACGATCATTCTAGATCAGTGGATGAAGTAGAC
This sequence comes from Capsicum annuum, assembly GCF_002878395.1. Classification (NCBI taxonomy): domain Eukaryota; kingdom Viridiplantae; phylum Streptophyta; class Magnoliopsida; order Solanales; family Solanaceae; genus Capsicum; species Capsicum annuum. The sequence goes on from NC_061117.1 coordinate 153,971,445, forward strand.
AAAGTATTCTAGGATCTTGATTTAGTTATGTTGAGATAGGTTATTTATCTAGCGAGTGCCCAAGCATAATTTTGTTGTTCAAATAGGGTCAATGTATGTTTCTCACCAGCCTAGAGCTCTTGAGATATGCTATAATTATGTAGAGAATGGTCATTTTAGTAAGATACTTTGTTCAACTAGGGTCAACATATA